>NC_086111.1:7532289-7832289 GCF_963921235.1 Mobula hypostoma | reverse complement strand
GAGAAGGGAGAGGATCATGGGACGGGAGGCCAAGGGAGAAAGAAAGGGGGAGAGGAGCGCCAGAGGAAGATGGGGAGCAGGCAAGGAGTGATTGTGAGAGGGACAGAGAGAGAAGAAAAAAAATTGGGGGAAATAAAAATAAATAAGGGATGGGGTAGGAAGGGGAGGATGGGCATTAATGGAAATGAGAGAAATCAATGTTCATGCTATCAGGTTGGAGGCTACCCAGACGGAATATAAGGTGTTGTTCCTCCAACCTGAGTGTGGCTTCATCTTTACAGTAGAGGAGCCCATGGATTGACATATCAGAATGGGAATGGGATGTGGAATTAAAATGTGTGGCCACTGGGAAATCCTGCTTTCTCTGGCGGACAGAGCAAAGGTGTTCAGTGAAACGGTCTCCCAGTCTGCGTCGGGTCTCGCCAATATATAAAAGGCCACACCGGGAGCACCGGATGCAGTATACCACACCAGCCGACTCATAGGTGAAGTGTCTGGGGCCCTGAATGGTGGTGAGGGAGGAAGTGTAAGGGCATGTGGAGCACTTATTCCGCTTACAAGGATAAGTGCTGAGAGGGAGATCGATGGGAAGGGATGGGGGGACGAATGGACAAGGGAGTCGCGTAGGGAGTGATCCCTGTGGAAAGCAGGAAGGGAGGGGAAACGGAAAGATGTGCTTAGTGGTAGGATCCCGTTGGAGGTGGCGGAAGTTACGGAGAATTATATGTTAGACCCCGAGGCTGGTGGGGTGGTAGGTGAGGACAAGGGGAACCCTATCCCTAGTGGGGTGGCGGGAGGATGGAGTGAGAGCAGATGTGCATGAAATGGGAGAGAAGCATTTGAGAGCAGAGTTGATGGTGGAGGAAGGGAAGCCCCTTTCTTTAAAAAAGGAAGACATCTCCTTCGTCCTAGAATGAAAAGCCTCATCCTGAGAGCAGATGCGGTGGAGACGGAGGAATTGTGAGAAGGGGATAGCATTTTTGCAAGAGACAGGGTGGGAAGAGGAATAGTCCAGGTAGCTGTGAGAGTCCGTAGGCTTATAGTAGACATCAGTAGATAAGTTGTCTCCAGAGATAGAGACAGAAAGATCAAGAAAGGGGAGGGAGGTGTCGGAAATGGACCAGGTAAATTTGAGGGCAGGGTGGAAGTTGGAGGCAAAGTTAATAAAGTCAACGAGTTCTGCATGCGTGCAGGAAGCAGCACCAATGCAGTCGTCGATGTAACGAAGGAAAAGTGGGGAACAGATACCAGTATTGGCTTGGAACATGGACTGTTCCACAAAGCCAACAAAAAGGCAGGCATAGTTGGGACCCATACGGGTGCCCATAGCTACAACTTTAGTTTGGAGGAAGTGAGAGGAGCCAAAGGAGAAATTATTAAGAGTAAGGACCAATTCCGCTAGACAGAGGAGAGTGGTGGCAGAGGGGAACTGATTAGGTCTGGAATCCAAAAAGAAGCGGAGAGCTTTGAGACCTTCCTGATGGAGGATGGAAGTATATAGGGACTGTTTATCCATGGTGAAAATAAGGTAGTAGGGGCCAGGGAACTTAAAATCATTGAAAAAATTCAGAGCGTGAGAAGTGTCATGAACATAGGTGGGAAGGGGTTGAGCAAGGGGGGATAAAACAGTGTCAAGGTATGCAGAAATGAGATCAGTGGGGCAGGAGCAAGCTGAGACAATGGGTCTACCTAGACAGGCAGGTTTGTGGATCTTGGGTAGGAGGTAGAAACGGGAAGTGCAGGGTGTGGGAACTATAAGGTTGGTGGCAGTGGATGGGAGATCCCCAGAGCTGATGAGGTTGGTGATGGTGTGGGAGACAATGGCCTGGTGCTCCTTAGTGGGGTCACGATCGAGGGGTAAATAAGAGGAGGTATCAGCGAGCTGTCACTGTGCCTCGGCAAGGCAGAGGTCAGTACGCCAGACAACAACAGCGCTCCCCTTATCAGCGGGTTTTATAGTAAGGTTAGGATTAGTGCAGAGGGCGTGGAGAGCAGAGCGTTCGAAAGGAGTGAGGTTGGAATTGGAACAAGGTGTGGCGAGGTCGAGACAGTTGATGTCCCGTCAACAGTTAGCAATAAAGAGATCCAGAGCAGGCAGAAGACCAGAGCGGGGTGTACATGAAGAGGAGGAAGGTTGAAGACGGGAGAAGGGGTCATCGGTGGGGGTGGGAGAGTCCTTGCCGAAGAAGTAGGCTCGGAGACGGAGCCGGCGGAAGAAGAGTTCAGCATCATGGCGAATGCAAAACTCACTGAGGTTTAGGCGAAGGGGGATAAAGATGAGGCCCTTACTAAGGACAGAGTGCTCTGCCTCAGAGTGTTGAAGGTCGGAGGGGATGGTAAAGACCCGGCACGGATGAGAGCTGGGATCAGAGGGGGGAGTGGGAGGGAGGCTGGTGGTGTCAGTAGAGAGGGGAGGGTTGGGATGAGAGGAAGAAGGAGCCTCTGAGGGCCCAGGAGCAGATGATGGGATGTGAGGGAGACAGGGTTGCAGAGTGGTGGTGGGGGAAGGGGAGACTGGAGTCACAATAACAGCACGTAAAGACCCAGCCTGGAGTTCAAGGCTGGAGTCTTGAGAGCTGGGATCAGAGGGGGGAGGGGGTAGACTGGGGGTGTCAGTGGAGAGGGGAGGGTTAGGGTGAGAGGAAGATGGAGCCTCTGAGGGTCCAGGAGTTGACAGTGGGATGTGTGAGAGATGGGGTTGCAGAGTGGTGGTGGGGGAAGGGGAGACGGGAGTCACAATAGCAGCACGTGAAGACCCGGCCTGGAGTTCAAGGCTGGAGTCGCAGTTGGATGTTGCGCAATCGCTTTGAAGGTGTCCATGGTCGTTGGAACCGACATTGATGGTGCTGGATTCCGGGTTTTGAATATGCCCTGGGTTGGTAGAGCCGCTGAGATCGACGGCGGGGGCCATGATCTGAAGTTCATGCCTGCCAGCATCGGAGCCAGCGGGCTCTGGGGTCTGCAGATGGAAGATCTTGTGATCCTTGCCTAACATGACAAAGTCAAAGAAACGGTGATTGCAGGCATGGATCTGACGGAGGATGAAATAATGGGCAGGTCCATTACAACGGCGAAGACAGTGTCCCGGAGGAGTGGAAGGGACTGGGATAGGGATGGCAAGTACCTCCTCATGGCAGAGAGTGTCGCCCTCAGAGCTCAACGGAAGAAACAACAGGAGGCAGGGTCAATTAAATGTGAGTACCTGGGATCCTTTAGAAGGTCCAAATTGAGAGGCTCGAAAACGAATCCTGAAGCCAACTGGAGTAAGTTGCCAGCGGAGACACGTTCCAAGGAAGGATATATGGCTGTAATAGCGAGTCTGGGTGAGCATATAGTCGAAAAGTTGAAGGGCTGAAGAAATTATAGATGGGGAGCAGTGAGAGAGGGTTTCACTAAACTCCCGTTGAAGAGAAGATTTAAACTTCTTCAGCGTAGCCATCACTGGAAGAGGCTTCGCAGTAGTGAATTTAAAAACGCAAACACGAGAAAATCTGCAGATGCTGGAAATTCAAGCAACACACACAAAATGCTGGTGGAACACAACAGGCCGGGCAGAATCTATTTGTTTTTTGAAAGGAGGCCATAATTGGGAGCTTCACAATAAAGGGTTATCTTCATATCAAAAGGCCAGGCAGGAAGGCATAGTTGGTGGTGTGGCTCTATTGGTAAGAGATGGAATTACATCTTTAGAAAGAGGTGACAAAGGGTCAGAGAAAGTTGAATCTTTTGGGGTGGAGTTAAGAAATTTCAAGAGTAAAAAAAACATATGGGAATCATATATAGGCCTCCAAATAGTAACCACGATGTGGGGTTGAGATTGCAAAGGGAGCTGGAAAAGGTATTTAATAAGGGCAATGCCACAATTGTAATGGGGGTCTTCAATATGCAAAGGGAGTCAGAAAATCAGTTTGGTGTTGGATCACAAGAGAATGAATTTATTGAATGCCTACGAGAAGGGATTTTAGATCAGCATGCTTGAGCCTACTTGGGGACAGGCTATCTAAGATTGGGTGTTGTATAATAACCCAGATCTTTTTAGGGAGCTTAACGTAAAGGAACCCTTAAGAGGCATTGAACATAATATGATTGAATTCATTCTGCAGTTTGAGAGGGAGAAGCACAAGTCACATGTATCAGTATCACAATGGAATAATGGGAATTACAGAGGCATGAAAGAGGAGCTTGCCCAGGTAGACTGGAGGAGGATACTGGCAGGGATGATGACAGAGCAGAGGCAGCTTTAGTTTTTGGGAATACTTCACAAGGAACAGGATCGATATGACCCACAGAAGTTGCTCTCAAATGGCAGGTATAGGCAACCATGGCTGACAAGGGAATATAAGTACTGCATAAAAGCTAAGGAAAAGGCGTATAAGGTAGCAAAAGTGAGTTGGAAGTTAGATGATTGGGAAACTTTTAAAATCCAACAAAAGGCAACTGAAAAAACCATCAGGGAAAAGATCAAATATGACGGTAAACTAGCCAATAATATAAAGCAGAAGGAAGGGAAAAGAAAGGAAATTATAGGCCAATAATTTCCTTTCTTTTGGCTTTCTCTCTTCTTAAAGAGTGGAACGACATTTGCAATCTTCCAGTCCTCTGGGACCATGCCAGAATCAAGTGATTCTTGAAAGATCATAATCAATGTATCCGTCATCTCTTCAGCAACCGCCCTCAGGACTCTGGCATGTAGTTCATCTGCTCCAGGTGGCTTATGCACCTTAGGACCTTCGAGTTTATCTAGCAGTTGTTCCTTTGTAACAACAATAGCACTCACTGCTGCTCACTGACACTCACAGACCCCTGGCACACTGCTAGTTTCTTCCACAGTGAAGACAGATGCAAAGTATCCATTAAGTTCATCCGCCATTTCTTTGTGCCACCTTACTACCTCACCAGCATCATCTTCCAGTGGTCCAATATCAACTCTCACCTCTCTTTTACCCTTTCTGTAACTGAAAAAAACTTTTAGTATCCTCCTTTATATTATTGGCTCGTTTGCCTCATATTTCCTCTTTTCCCTTCTTATAACTTTTTTAGTTGTCATTGGAGAGTGTCCAGAGGAGGTTCACGATGATTATGCTGGGAATGAAGAGGTTAACGTATGTGAAGCGTTTGACCTCACTGGAATTTAGAAAAAGTGAGGGATCTCAGAGATCTACCAAATGTTGAAAGGACTAGATAAGGTGCATGTGGAGAGGATGTTTCCTATGGTAGGAGAATCCAGTACTAGGGGGCACAGCTTCAAAATTGAGGGTTGACCTTTTAAAACAAAGGTAAGGTTTTTTTTTAAGCCAGAGAGTAATGAATCTGTGGAATTGTCATGGTCCGGTCCGTACAGTCCGCGTTCCGGCTCACGGTCTAGTCCATTGACTCAGGACTCCGGGTCTTCTGGCTGTCCCTTGATTAGGTTGGGCTTAATCATAGGCACCTGATGCTCATCTTGGGGCTGGGAATATAAGTGGCCCTGGGTTCGAATGTGGTTGCTGGTTTGTCTCGTCAGTATCCCATCCTCGCCTCTGTGGGGTAAGTCAGGCCAGCTTTGCCGTTACCCTGTGGTTGGATCTGTCCCTTCCTGTCCTTGCCTCCGTTGGGTAAGCCAGGCTGTCTTTGCCGTTACCCTGAGGCTGGACTGTTCTCTTCCCTTCCCCTTCATTCTGAAGCCTTTGCCTGCAACCTGTGTCTGCAGCCTTGACCGCAACCTTGTCAAGTTCCACCAGTGGAGCGAGACCGGAACCTCGCTGTGCCAAGATAAAGAACTGTCTATTGTTGAGTTGGAACTGTCTCTGTCCATGCCTTTGCTAGGTAGGTCTGGCTGTTTGCCACTACCTAGTGTTGGGAACTGTCTCTGTGTCCATGCCTGTACTAGGTAGGTCCAGCCGTTTGCTGCTACCTAGTGTTGAGAACCATCTCATCGTGTTCAGCATTCTGTGTACAGCCCCGGCCCCAAGTCCTGTTCCCAAGGAGGGGTCCTGGCTCTGTGTTCTGTGTACGAGTCCCAGCCTAAGTCCTGTTCCCAAGGAGGGGTCCTGGCTCTGTGTTCCTGTCTCTCAAATCCAAGGCTCTGTTTTCCCATGCTCTAGACCAAGGCTCTGTATTCCTGTCCTCCCCAAGACCAAGGCTCTGTGTTCTGCATTCCTGTCGTCGCCCAGCAACCCTCGATTATATCCTAGCCTAACCACGGCACAATTTACAATCACAATTAACCTATCAACCGGTATGTCTTTGAACAGTGGGAAGAAACCAGAGCACCCGGAGAAAACCCACGCATGCCACAGGAAGGATGTACAGACTCCTTACAGAGGAGGGTGGATTTGAATTCCAAACTCCAATGCCCCGAGCTGTAATACTGTCGCACTAACTGCTATGCTACCACTTTTATTTATTTAGAGATACAGCGCAAAATGGGCTCTTCTGGCCCTTAGAGCTGTACTACCCAGCCATCCCCAACTGAAACCTAGCCTAATACCAGGGCAATTTACAATGGCCAATTAACCTATCAACCAGTACACCTTTGGACTGTGGGAAGAAACCAGAACACCCAGGAAAACCCCACAATTTCCATGGGCAGAGCATATAGACTTCTTACCAAAGATGCTGAGCTGTAATAATATTGTGCTGCTGTGCTACCGATTTGTGAAAGAATTTACAATAAAAAATTTCTTATCAATATTTTATTTAAATTACAATTGTTTTCACATTTTCCACTGAAAAGCAATAATTATCAAAGTTCAAAGAAAATGCTATATTTATTTTCATATTGTTTCATTAGTGATTTTGAACAAGTTTTCTCCTAAATTTATTTGCCACTGGAGGGAGCACTATCACACTGACTCTAGCAGACAAACTCAGAGTGGGATTCCATTCATTATTGTATACCTTTGTATTACTTAGAAGGCAAAGAAAATTATACAATAACAATGTGTATTTTAAATAGCCCATGAGTAAATTAGGTTCTGGTCCCATTTTCTTCCACAAAACCACATCCTATCTGGGTCAGTTTTGGATCAATTGAGTCCTCAAACATTTGTAATGGAAAATTAAATCATTTGTCAGTTAACAACAAAAAATAAATCTTTACTTTCAGTGTTAAATCTTCAAGTTTTTGAGTTTTAAATGAAGCTGCCAGGACACTGCCACTGTAAATGTCAGGTACTGTTCTCGAGTGGTAGAAAGCCATGAAGCCTGCTGACTGCACTCAGCTTGTACTGCAACCTGTGTCCGCAGCCTTGCCCGTAACCTTGTCAAGTTCCACCAGTGGAGCGAGACCGGAACCTCGCTGTGTCAAGATAAGGAACTGTCTATCGTTGAGTTGGAACTGTCTCTGTGTCCACGCCTTTGCTAGGTAGGTCTGGCCGTTTGCCACTACCTAGTGTTGGGAACTGTCTCTGTGTCCATGCCTGCACTTTGCAACTCTGCTAGTGTGTTTGGGTGATTGTATTATTCCCTGGCAATCAAATGTACTTCAGATATCATCTATCTACTACTTGTTGCATTTAGCTGGAAAAATTCTTGCTTTTGGAATTGCTCTGTAGGCTCTTTTATAATTTTGCACAACAATCCCTGGCACTCAGCACCATCATCCCAAAGCTTAAGCAATATTTTCTCTCGAGTCAAGAATACATGAATGATAAGAACTCATTATACAGTTAAGAAGCAGAAGAATCCCAAGACTCATTAACTACTTATTTATAATTTATTTTGTCTGAGCACACAACAGGCCCTTCCAACCCTTTGAGCTGCACCCCTGATTTACCCAAGCCTAATCACAGGACAATTTACAATGAACAGTTAACCGAATGACCAGTATGCCTTTGGACTGTGGGAGAAAACCAGAGCACCTGGAAAAAACATACTTGGTTACAGGGAAAATGTGGACTCCTTACAGATGACATTGGAATTGAACTCCAATACGTATCCCGAACTGTGATAGCATCACACTAACTGCTACACTACCATGGCATAGAAGACTAAATCCCTGTGAGGGTATGGAAATTCATGTGAGGGTAGGGAGAACACAGATTCCCCCTTAAATTTCTCATTTATCAGAACTGGTGCATCCTTGGTAAACCGTGGCTTCAATGCCGTACAAATTTCCTGTGGCTACGATTGATGGGGACATGAAAAGATCACTGACCATCGTCAGGTTATTTTATTTTCAACTGGAACAACTGTGAGAGGGTCTCAACAGGTCGAGCAGCATCTGTGGATGTGTCAGGTTGAAGTCCTGCATCTGGAGAACGAGCACCAATACAGGACTTGAGCCAAAAATATCGACAATTCCTTTCCCTCCACAGATGGTCGGTGGGACTAGGTAAGAGTAAGAGTTCAGCACGGAGGGCCAAGATGGCCTGTTTCCGAGCTGTAATTGTTATATGGTTATATGCTGCTCGACCTAAGTTCCTCCAGTGGAGCAGCAAATCCTGCTGGTGCTGGAAATATAGAGCAACAAACATAAAATGCTGGCATGAATATTGATTTCTCCAGCTTCCGGTAATGTTTGCCTCTCCCTGCTTCTTCATTTTCCCACTTTGACCGCTTACCTCTTCTCGTCACCTGCCTATCACCTCCCTCTGGTGCCCCTCCTCCCATGGTCTACTCTCCTCTCTTATCAGATTCCTTCTTCTCCAGCCCTTTGCCTTTTCTTCCTATCACCTGCCAGCTTCTTACCCCATTCTCCCTCCTCCACCCACCTGGCTTTACCTTGTCCTCCTTCCCCTCCTCCCTCCCACCTTCTTATCCCTACCATTCCAGTCCTGATGAAGGATCTCGGCCCAAAACATTGACTTTTTATTCATTTCCATTGGTGTTGTCTAACCTTCTGATTCCCCACCAGCATTTTGTGTTTGGAGTTCTTTCAGTAGATTGTTTGTTGATTCCAGAGTCCAGCATCTGCAGTCTCCTGTGTCTATTTTTATTTGAAAACTGTCCCATATTTCCCTTGAGAAAACCCACATGCCACTGCTGTGCTCTGGCAGTAGTTTGACACAGCATTCTGTCCACCTCAGTGTCAATGGAGTGACAGTGACCAGTTATAATGACAGAGGACACAGCCCAGCAACCCGTGAACCAAAGACCAGATACAATTCATGTACGAAGTCTGACACTGGCAATTCATTAACCTAAACTTGTGAACTAAATCCAACTGCAAAGTTTGGAAACCCCAGTTTCCAGCAATGCTTGTTGGTTTAAGATTACAGGAGGAAAAAAATCTTTTCCTAAGTTACATTGTCAGTTTTTGAACACTGTCTCTCCATCTGACACTTCCTGCACCTTTCTCCCCCTTGAGCAGCCATCCCCAATACTAAAAGGCTCCTTAAACTCAAGTTTTACATTAACGCTTGCCTTTGGTTTAAATGGACATGTACTTGCTTCCACTTCCAATGCAGCACGATTGGTGGGCAAAGAATCTCAGAATTACTTAGACACAAATATAGCAGGTTTGGATCAAGATGGTTCTGGTGATATCAGTGACATTTTGCTGGAAGCTCAGTAACTACTATATCCTACAAGAGTAACTCCCCTAAGAGTTCTGTAAAATTTTCTCTCACAAGTGCCTATCCCGTTCTCATTTCCATTTGAAAGCATTGATTGTTTCCACCACTCTTACATTGAATTCCATTCATAGCTATTCTGCAGGGGGGAGAAAAACAAAGAATGAACCAAGACACTGGCAAGAGTAATGGGCTAGTTCTTTATCACAATACTTAGGACCAGGTAATTTCCATGTGGAATCACAGATCTTCACTCCTTATCCCCATCCTTCACTTGATACCTGCTGTCTTTCCATCATAGTAGCTAACCAGTTGGAGTTTTATCAGCCAGCAACCTGATACAATCTTCAAATCTCTACATTTTAAAATACATCATGGGTTTTGTAGCACTGGAAATATATGTCATCAACTAACCACACCCTCCCCATCTTCTACTCCAACCACCTCCTTCCCCTCTCAAACGCTGCGTGGCAAGATCAAATACGAATACAAAAGGACAAAGACTTCTACATGTCAGCAAACAATGAAGAATTCCTGGACTATTTTCACTGCCCAGAAGCTCTGCTGCTGCTTCCTGAGCTGTTCCTCCTTGGGAACACGGCAGCATTGTAGTTAAGTTACTGGACTTGCAGCCAGAGTACTGCATGAATGGGTATGAGGCACAAAATGAATACCTTTGCTCAGCAATGCAAACCTCAGTAATACCTATCTACGTCTACCCACACTGACCTGTCTGTGTCAGGAAACGTAGAGGAGACTAGATCCAAACACAGAGCAGTGGAGATAATTACTTGGTGGGCAATCACTTTAATAATAAACCACGAGAGGTTATAAAACAAGAGAGAACAGATACTTAACACAACAAGGTAACTGACGACGAGGCACAACTATTTCAGGCTGGCTGGTTTGAATGAGTGAATAGGGACTGTAGATGAAAGCTGGGCTCAAATAGGCTGCAGGTGATGGGTTGCAAATGAGAGGCAGGGGGCTCCTGTTAGCTGGGGTGGAGACTGGGAGGTGCCCAACAGGCTGCGACTCCACATACACCAATGTGGTTGATTCTTAATGACTAGACAATATATTCAGCAATGTTTGTATCAAAAATGAATAAAAGACATTGAGAGCAATGGCTATCAAAGTGAGAAGGCACCAGAGTAATGACTGGAAAGCAGAGAAGTTTTTGTTTCTCATGGTTTCTCAGATGACTTGGTGTTGGGCGATTAATCTGCCTTGCCAATTCCTTCCAGCTGTTAACAGGGTGCCCCAGCATTGGCCCATTGCTTATTATGTTTACAACATCTTGCCTTCCATTCAGATTATCGCACCACATACCCAAAACAACTTGCTGCATTAGTATTGTCAATGTTCGCTCCCTTTCTTCCATCAATCTCTTTGACCCCCATCATTAGGCAAAAGGTACCATCGCATTTAGACAAGGATGGGAAACAGCTTCTTCCTCCAGGCCGTAAGACTACTGAACACCCTGCCACCACCCAGGTCTCTTCACGTATCAGTAATGTTATTCTGTTTACTTTTTAATTTGTATCGTAAATGAACCTTGTTACTTGTTAATCTATTTGTGTTAATATTACTTTACATGTTATGTGTGTGAGTTATATGTACTGTGTTGTGCACCTTGGTCTGGAGGAATGATGCCTTGTTTGGTGGTGTACAGTATACAGTTAATTGACAACAAATTTGAACTTGAGAACTCAGTAGAGTGCAGACAAATGAAAGACAACTGAAGTTGTGGACTTGGGCCACCACTGTTCACTGACTGTTGGTGCTGCTGACAATGGTCACCTTGTGTAGGCTGTAATGCTGAAATACTGAAGAGTAAGAAAATATGTGGAGAGTAGGGCAGGTCTTCCCAATGTCTGGTCAGGACTCTAAAGTGTTCAAGGCTATTACTGGACTAAATCCTGAAATTTACCAGGATGCTGGCTGGAATGGCACCTTTCTGTTCTTGAGTTGAGATAGGATAGCCTGAGTGTGTTTTCTGTGAAGTGGAGGAGGCCGATGGGAAACCTGACAGGGCTGTACCAAATTACAAGAGGCATAGATAGGGAGGATAATGAGAAACAAGGATTTCAAAAAACAAAGTGCATATATTTAAGGTGATGAACAAGTTTAAAGTGGGGATTTTAAATCTGGGGATTTTTTCTCCCCTCTTGACAGTGATTTGAATTTGGAAAAATACACTGCCCGAGAAGGTGGTGGAACATCTGGATTAGCCTGGATGAGGTCACTGTCAGGATGGAAGAGCAACTCCTCATATTCCGTTTAGGTAGCTTCCAACTTGATGCCTCGAACAGCCAGTATTTTTCCCTCCCCCTTCCCTCTTCTTCTATTTCCCATTCTGGCCTCATATCTCTTCCCCTCACCTCCCTTGCCTATCACCTCCTTCCCTTTCACACATAGTCTACTCTCCTCTCCTATCAGATTCCTGCTTCTGCAGTCCTTTAAATGTCCCACCCGTCTGGTTTCTGCCAACACCTTCCAGCTTGATCTCCTTTCCCTCCCCCCATCCCCCCAAGCCTTCTTATTCTGGAGTCTTTCCTCTTCCTTTCCAGTCCTGATGAAAGGTCTCAGCACAAACCATTGATTGTTTATTAATTTCCATAGATGCTGTATGAGCTGCTAAGTTTCACCACCATTTTCTTTGTGTTGCTCTGGATTTCCAGCATCTGCAGAATCTCATGTTCTGGATTAGCATTTGAAACATCAAGACGTAAAAGGCTATGAACCAAGTGCTCGTTAATGGGATGAGTACAGATGCATGACAGTCATCATATGCGTGATGGCTTGAACGGCCTTTTTCTGTGCTTTATGACCATGGCTGTTCAAGTTCTCTCTGGAAAGGAAAATTCATTCCTCACCTCATCCCTAATGGTTAGACTGCAGGGAGAAGAGTGGCGAGATGAATAACTTTTTACTATGCAAATAGTTAGAGTTTGCAATGCACTACTGAGCTGGTAGATCATGGAAGTGCATTCAAAAAGGAACTGCATTAAATCCTTGGAAGGGCAAAAAAAATAGACCTCTGGGGGAGAGTGTGTAGAAGTGGCCTTGAATCCCATGATGCTGTGACCTCAGCACTCCCTCTCTCCTTGCACACACTTTGTCTCTCTCCTTTCCTGTGTGTTTTTTTTTCTCCCCTAATCTGTCACATGCATTATCTGTGCATATTCTAAATGTGTGTAAAGCTGATGAACTGTAGTTTCTAATCAGGCTACCTTAATGTCCATACTCCCTGCCTCCAAATGAAGTACATTCATTATCAAAGTATACTATATACAATCTTAAGATTCACTTTCTTCAGGCAGCCACAAAACAAAGAAACACAATAGAATCCACGAGAGAAAACACCACAGAACAAGGTCCATCAAACACCCAAAGTGTGAAAAAAAACAAATAATGAAAAGAATAAAAAAGAAAACAAGTAACACACAAAACATGAACTGCAGAGTCCCTGAAAGTGAGTCTACAGCCGCGGAGCCAGTCAGTTCTGCAGCCGGTCCAGGAGCCCAGTGGCTGTAACCACAGCCATGGAGCCAGTTCAACGCATAAGCTTACTTTACCACCAATGGTCCCTCAGGAGAGAAGTTAAAATAGAACTTAGATAGCACCCAAGATCTTTGACGAGCTTTTATACTGTGTCTAAATAAACAAAGGACGTGCTTCCATGAGGTGGAGAGGGCCAATTAGAAACAGCTTGTAGGAATTATCTCAGGAAAAGCAAAGGGGGAAAAAAAATCGCCATTGGCCCATCTTCAGCAGGCGTGGTACAAAACTAAATGCAATCCTGTCCTTCAGTGGAAACAGCATTGGACAAGATATCTTCCAAGCTTATTAATACAACTCCTCTAGTAAGACATCTGTTTTTAACTTCAGATCTTTTATAAAACACAGTTTTAAAAGCATTACTATGGGCAGTAGTCAAAGTAATTCTGTAGTTCCCTCCCGAACTTTGCCCATTTCCCTCACTTCCTTTAAGGTGTTCCTTAAAATCAACTTCTTCATTGTTCCTCACCTGTCAAATCTTGGCAACCTTCCAGTCAGTGCCTCAGAGCACTTTACCATGTTAATGGAGTTATGGGAATGGAAAACAGTTGGGCCTGGGTCACATTACCCAAGTAATTTATTGTACAGATCAAAGGTGGGAATATTTATTTACTTATTTATTCATTCATTCATTTACAGATAGTGTGGAACAAGCCCAGCAACCCACCAATTTAACCCTAGCCTAATCACAGGACAATTTACAAAAACCAGTTAAGCTACTAACTTTTTAACATGGGAGGAAACTGGAGCACCCAGACCGGAAACCCACGTGGTTCATAGGATAGAATATACAAACGCTGGGATTGAACTCTGACACCCTGAGCTCTAATAGTGTCACGCTAACCACTACACTACCATGGTGCCCTGAAACATTCACAAACCCAGCTCAGATTGTCTGCTTTTCCACTAATTCAAACTGGGGCACTCCAATCATTTCAGTGATCTATTTATGAGCTACCAGAACATCGATGGAGTGTCTACCCCAGGTTCCTGTATACCAGTTGTTCCCAGGTTACATATGCTTAACATAAAAATAAACTCCCATAATATTCTTACATTTCAAACTCCGATATACATGTATGTGATGTACCTGTAAAGAGCAGCACTAATTCTTTCTCTCCCTCTTCACTGTTGGTAACTGCTCTTCCTTACCAGCCTTGTGTGCTTTAGATGCCATTTATTGTAATAATGTGGAGAATGATCATACTGAAATTTTTGTGCACTTAAGCACACATTTGACTTACAGATGTCTATAAAATTGAAATCTATTCATTCCCAAGGGATGACCTGTCAGCATAACCCACAACTTGTCTATCAAATGAATCTTCACAGTAAGACCCTTCTCTTAAAAGGTCAAACCCCTGCACTTGGACAGCACCGGTTCACAGGTCTGAATGACCTACCCCAGTTCCTGATTTCTGAGTTAGAATCCAGCAGCCATCTCATTTTATTGTTTGCAAATTTGACTTATATGTGGGCAACAGCCTGGAAACAATGTCATACACCAGAGCTTTGTCTCTCCATTAGCCCGTGAAAATTATGAATCAAAAGGATTCCAAAACTCATGCCAGATTACATGACCTCTTCTCCAAGAAAGAAAGATGCACTTTCAACAGCATAAGTGACAATCTATGGACTCCACAAAATGCTTTGAAATACTATTATAAGTCGTCACTGCTAATTTACTTATTTATTTTTTAGTTTATTTAGAGGTACAGTGTGGAATAGGCTCTTCCAGCCCACTGGGCCGCACCACCCAGCAATCCACTGATTTAACCCTGGCCTAATCACTGGACAATTTACAATGACCAATTAACCTTCCAACTGATAAACATTTCGACTGTGGGAGGAAACTGCAGCACCAAAGGAAAATACACACACAAATGGGAAGGAACATACAGATTTGTTTACAGAGGATGCCAGAATTGAACTCCGAACTCCGATGCCCTGAGCTGTAATAGCATTGTGCTAACCACTACGCTACCAAGGGCTGTAGGAAACATAGCAGCCAACATGGACATCAATGTGAATAGATCATTGGTCATAAGAACAGAAGAGCATGAGTCAGCCATGTGGCCTATTGAGCCTGTTGCACCATTCAATAAGATGATGGCTAATCTGGCCATAGACTCAGTTCCATCTGCATGCGTTTTCCCTAGAATCCTTAATACTGGCGTCCTGCCATTATGAGTGTGGGATACACTGGGCACAACTCTCACACTCCCCTCATGGACCTTGAGATCTTCAATATCTGAGAGGTCACATCACTGCCTTGGTGCTCAATTGGTGTATCAGTCTTGAGTTTCGTGCTCAGGACTCTAAAGGAGTTGAACCCACACCCTTCTAGTCAGAGGCAAGAAAGGTCATGCTTAATGCACGAGCAATATTTTGTACATTTTGTTAAAAAAATAACTGGGGACTCCGATTCATGATAATAAATAACCTTCACTGCAAGATATTTCATGATTGGTGAGGAGTACTCTCAAGAACGCCTCGCTTAATTGAACAGTGCATTGGATCCTGTAAGTTTATTTATTGCTCCTATAATACATATATACCTCCAGAATTCAACACTGCATAAGACATAGACTTGTGACATGTCAAGGAGCAAAGTTGTTGGTGCAAAGCTTTAAACATGGAAATAGTGTTTCTACAACTGGTCAACATGTCGTTTCTCACCCTAGGTGTAATGACCATCTTGATGATATGCAAGCTTCAATTACTTGCCACACAATCTCAGTGGTTAGTCCATCTTTGTCTTCTCTGGAGGTAATGAAGGAGATGGTCAAGGGCTATGTCAATAGGTTATTGGGTTCAGAATGAAAAGCTTGTCTTCTTCCTTCCTGATCCACTTCATCAGTTTGGTAATAGCATTTACTGCCGCTGCTTTGGTTCCCATTGGGGTAAAACACATGTAGAGTTCAAATCCGTTGGTGACCTGCACAGTGAGCAAAACACAGGTTGGGAGGAAATAAACAAATTTCTGTCCATTTTATTATTTCTAGTTCTATTGAGCCAAGGTTCCATATGTCTGGAGTTTCTGAACATACCACATAAAGGCCAGTCATCTTCTCCATTGGGCAGGAGGTGCAGAAGCCTCAGGTCCCACACCACCAGGTTCTAGAATAGCTACTTCCCTTTAACCAATTGGTTCTTAGACCAACCTGCACAACCCTAATCTCTCTGTACAGCAACACTGTGACCACCTTGCATTACAATGGACTTTTTCCTTTTGTTGTAATAATCCTTTTTCTTGTAAAGATTGTTTACTTTGTGCTTAATCAATGTTTTTCTTGTCAATGTTGTGTCTGTGATTATGCTGCAAGTAGGTTTTTCATTGCATCTTTGTATTCATGGACTCGTGCATCTGACAAAAAAACTCAACTCTGAGCTCTTTAACTTAAATCTTTTCATGATACATTCGAAAGGTGACAATGAGCTTTCCAGATCGATGTGCAATGTATGTTGGAAAGCCTCTGCCTAACTCTTCCACAAAACAAGCTCAGATCACAGTGGAGTTATAGAGCACTACAATATGGAACCAGGCCCTTTAGCCATCTAGTCCATGCTGAAATATTGCATTGCCTAGTTTCATTGACCTGCACCTGGACCACAGCCATCCATACCTCCCCCATCCATAAATTACCCAAATTGAACCCACACCAAGAGAGATGAAGATCTATTCCTTTAATCAGAGGGTAGTGAATCTGTGGAATTCTTTGGCACAGATAGCTGTGGAAGCCAAATCGTTGAGTATATTTAAAGTAGAGGTTGACAGGTTCTTCATTAGTAAGGACGTCAAAGATTATGGGAGAAAGCAGGAGAATGGGTTTGTGAGGAATAATAAATCAGTCAAGATGGCCTAATTCTGCTCCTATGTCTTGTGGTCATAGAGTCTTAAATCTGTTTGTAGAAGAAATGAAACAAAAATTGCTGTACTGTTGATGGAAATGCCATTAAGTCTCCAACATGTCTGGTAATGCTAGATCCTAAAAATGGTGTTGGTAATGCCAGAGATCTGGAAATATGAGAACGGTTAATAGATCTGGCCTTCCATTCACTGGTCTCTAACCTGGATCAGACAGCAATGATATCCTGTGAATTTCTCCTGTAACAACCATTTCATCCAAGGCCAAGCCTTTTATTTAATTACTATTTAGATCATCTAGCAAACATCAGAAGATTCCAACAGGTACCTGGTGGAACATGGCTAATATAGGGGAGCATAACTCTAAGGTGCTTGGAGGAACGTACAAGGAGTTTGTCAGAGACAGATTTTACACGGAGAGTGGTGAGTGCGTGGAATGCACTGCCAAGGGTGGTGTTAGAGGCAAATACATTAAGGACATTTAAGATACTCTTAGATAGACACATGGATGAACTAAAAATGGAAGAAGCGAAGGATTAGATTAACCTTAAAGGATCAGCACAATGTGATGGGTCATAGGCCTGTACTTTGGTATACTGCTCTATATTCTAATTCAAATTAGCTGCCAGCAGAAGTGGTTGATGTGAGTTCAATTGTACCATTTGATAGGAGTTTTGATAGGTACATGCATGAAAGGGGTATGGAGCACTATGATCAGGGTGCAGGTAGATGAGACCAGGCAGACGAATAGGCTGGCACAGACTAGATGGGCCAAAGGGCCTGTTTCTGGGCTGTAGTGCTCTATGACTCTATGGTGAAAGAAGGATGGTTTTATTCAAGATGGGAAGGAGACTCAGAGCACTGATACTTCACAAGTCGCCCACTCCTGTACAAGAGTTCAGTGCTGCCCTGGAGCACCCCAGCCTCATTCCTTACCCATGCCAGAAGGTTCTCCCGTTCTCCTGCATAATAGATGTACTTCAGAGGCCTCGCGGAATTGTGAATGCGGCTGTACAGATACTGATACAGTTCCAGGAGTCTCTCGTGCTGCTGCACACTTGTGTATGGAGCTTCTACTGCAGGACTACAAGAGAAAACAAGACACTTCATACCAAATGGAAAATTGTCAGAACAGTTTAACATCAGGTGCTTCTTTTGCTTTGTGTGGAATTGCAGAAAAATTCTTTCAAATAACCACCTGGCAAATTTCAGTATGTCTTCACTGGACCATTCTGCATTGTGCATTAATGTGGAATGGTTGCTTAATCTTTATAAGATTTTCTCCCCTTCTTCATTACATAGAATGGCTGCAGGGGTTCAGCAACACTTCCACCACTAGATCACTTTATATTAAAATGCAAGCAAAAGAAAATCTGCAGATGCTGGAAATCCAAGCAACATACACTAAAATGCTGGAGGAACTCAGCAAGCCAGGCAGCATCTATGGAAAAAAGTACAGTCGATGTTCTCAGCCCAAAACGTCGATTTTACTTTTTTCCATAGATTCTGCCCGGCCTGCTGAGATCCTCTAGTATTTTGTGTGTTGTTTATATTAAAATGGACTTTTTGTTGTACTTGTGTTTATTCTTGTAAGAATTATGTACAATTTATGTTTAATTTAGGTTTCTCTTGTGAAAACTGCCAATATGATGCTATGTGCCTGCAATCCTGCTGCTAGGAAGTTTTTCATTGCGCCTGTGCATAGATGACATTAAACTCGACTTTGACTTTGGAGTAAAAAGAATTAAGAATGGGTTTAGAAAATGCCGGAAACACTCAGCATCTGTAGAGGATAAAGACAGACTATGTTTCAAGTTGATAAATTGCTCAGTATTTTCCACCTATACTGCTTTTATTTCAGATTTTCCATCTGAAGTGGGGGCGGGGGGTGGCACGGTACCAAAGCAGTTAGCATAATGCTATCACGGTGCCGGCGACCCAGGCTGAATTCCCGTCACCGTCTGGAAGGAGTTTGCATGTTCTCCATGTGACCACGTGGGTTTCCCCCGGGTGCTTCAGTTTCCTCCCACATTCCAAGACGTATGGGTTAATAGGTCAATTGGTCACATGGGTGTAATTGGGCAGCACTGGGCCAAAAGGGCTGTACTTTTAAAATTTAAAAATTCCAGTATTTATACTATTTTGCATTTGTATAGTAGAAATGAGATTCAATTGGTGTACAAAATAGCTGCGGCCTTAAAAGAGGATGTTTTCCTCACAAGGGACAAGGGAACATAGTTTTAAAATTCAGAAACACTTAAGGAAGGGTCTCAGCCTACAACATCAACAGTTTATTCCCCTCCACAGAAGCTGCCCCAATTGCTGGATTTCTCCAGCATTTTGTATGTGTTGATTAAAATGCAAGGCAGGGAGGAGTGATGGAGACAGGTCAATCAGTATTCTAAAGAGGGAACTGCATAGATATATGAGAGTAATTTGCAAGCTGCAAGGGGAGACCACGGAAAGGACTGCTTGTTAAAGGGCAGAATGGCTTCTATCTGTGCCAAAGTAACTCCACCAAACAAGTGCAGAGGATTCCATTTCATTGGGACACATTGAGACCAGTACATTTTGGTCCAATTAAGCAGCTGCTCTAATTAGCCAAAGTTTTATGGAAATAGTTAAAAGGTATAAAAAGGACAAACTACTGTTTACAAATTATACAAATTATGTATTTAAATGAGATATAGAATAAATTAGAAAGCAACCAACTCTACTACAGTACTATAATACTGTGTATTAGTTCCTAATATTTACTGACGGAACAACCAACCAGTGTATGCTACCATGTTCTTTTGATTGACTAAATGAACAAAGTCAATTCAGACACCTAACACAGATAACAGACTGCCTGTTTTTGATGATGACATCCTCCAAATCTTCATTTCACTGTAACAATCAAGATGATTGTTGATACCTGCAAATTCTTCATAGTTCCAAACTTGTTGAAGTAGATAAATTATTTTGTTTCCACTTCTAGCTGCTTATGGCATCTCCAAGCCCGAATGCTTGAAACTGCAGTGAGCAAAACGGTTCTGAATTGTCTTTCTGATTATTTCTTACCAACTATCAGTGACAAAAATCACTGCTTTTGAACATGAACACACACACACACATAAGTGAAGCTACTTAAAAACTATTTGTTTTAAGCACAGCCACATGATATGAACGTATCTGGTGCGAAATAGAAACTGTTCAGCAACAATCTCCAGTCCCAATTAAGTTTTCCCAAATAAGCAGCTACTCCGGTGAACCAATGGTCCAATTAACCAGAATGCACTGTAATTCAACGTCAATTGCTTTGTAATGCTTCTGGTGTGGTTTTGTAATCTGCCCTCCAACTGCATTGTTATGTTGAATCAGTGGAGCAACCAATGACAGATTTTGACATGTAATCTCTTTACAGTTCTGGACTTTTTCACCTTATGTACTGAAACTATGTCAGGACCATATGATGCATGCTGATCAGAGGTTATTCTCCCAGAAAGGTGACATTGAAAGGTGAATGGTTCAGCACAGAAACAGGTCTTAAGGCTCAACAAGTCCATAAAAAAAGTATCAAGCACCCATTAGCATTAATTCTATACAAATCCAAGTTTATTCATCCATGCATTTCCAGGGAAAATGTGCAATCCCCACACAGACAGCTCCGAAAGCCGGGATTGAACCTGGTTCATTGGAGCTATGACGTAACAGCTCTATGAGCTCTAATCAGCTCTTTAGTTTTGCTGACATTGAGTGAAAGGTTGTTGTTGTGGCACCATTCAACCAGATTTTCAATCTCCCTCCAAATCGTCAGCAAGGATGTTGGCTAAATTAAAGGTGGTGATGAATCAACATAAAGAAGGGAGATTGAAAATCTGGTTGAGTGATGCCATAACACCCACCTCTCATTCAATATCAGCAAAACTAAACAGCTGATTATTGACTTAAGGAGGAAGAAGCCAAATATCCATGACCCAGTCTTCATTAGGGAAAGCGAGTTGGAGGGGGTTAGTAGCTTTAAATTCCTAGACTTTAACCTATCAGAGAACTGTCATGGGACCAGCACTAATGTGACATCACCAAGATGGGATGACAGGATGTCTACTTTCATAGAAGTTTGCATAGAATCAGCATGTCACCAAAAACTTTGACAAACTTCTTTAGATGAACAGTGGAGAGTATCCTAAATGGTTGCATGATAGCCTGGTATGCAAGTACCAGTGCTCAGTAATGGAAAAGGATACAGCTCAGTCCATCACAGCAAAGTCCTCCCCACCACTGAGCATACTTATGTGGAGAGCTGCCTCAAGAAAGCAGCATCCATCATCAAAGAACCCACCATCCAAGCCAAGCCCTCTTCTCGCCATTACCATCAGGAAAGAGGTATTGAAGCCACAGGGCTCACATCACAAGGTTCAAGACCATTACACCCTACAACCATCAGGCTCTAGACACTAGACACTAGAATACTACAGCACAGTACAGGCCCTTTGGCCCTCGATGTTGTGCCGACCCATATATTCCTTAAAAAAAACATACTAAACCGACACTACCCTGTACCCCTCTATTTTTCTTTCATCCATGTGCCTGTCCAAGAGCTCTTAAATACCCCTAATGTTTTAGCCTCCACCACCATCCCTGGCAAGTCATTCCAGGCACCCACAACCCTCTGTGTAAAAAAACTTACCCCTGATGTCTCCCCTAAACTTCCCTCCGTTAACTTTGTACATATACCCTCTGGTGTTTGCTGTTCATGCCCTGGGAAACAGGTACTGGCTATCCACCCTATCTATGCCTCTCATAATCTTGTAGACCTCTATCAAGTCCCCTCTCATCCTTCTACACTCCAGAGAGAAAAGTCCCAGCTCTGCTAAACTTGCCTCATAAGACTTGTTTTCCAATCCAGGCAACATCCTGGTAAATCTCCTCTGCACCCTCTCCATAGCTTCCACATCCTTCTTATAATGAGGTGACCAGAACTGAACACAATAGTTTAAGTGTGGTCTCACCAGAGATTTGTAGAGTTGCAACATGACCTCTCTACTCTTGAATTCAATCCCCCTATTAATGAAACCCAGTATCCCATAGGCCTTCTTAATTATCCTATCAATCTGTGCAGCAACCTTGAGGGAGGTATGGATTTCAACCCCAAGGTCCCTCTGTTCATCCACACACTTAAGTAACTGACCACTAACCCTGTACTCAGCCTTCTGGTTTGTCCTTCCAAAATGCATCACCTCACACTTATCTGGATTGAACTCCATCTGCCACTTTTCTGCCCAAGTCTGCATCCTGTCTATATCCTCTTGTAACCTTCGACAACCTACAGCTCCATCCACAACTCCTCCAATCTTCGTGTCATCCACAAACTTACTCACCCATCCTTCCGCCTCTTCATCCAGGTCATTTATAAAAATCACAAAGAGTAGGGGTCCCAGGACAGATCCTTGCAGCACTCCACTAGTCACTGACCTCCAGGCAGAATACTCTACTTCCACTACTACCCTCTGCTTCTTCCTTTAAGCCAATTTTTTATCCAAACAGCCAGAGTTCTACTGATCCCATGCCTCATGACTTTCTGGATGAATCTCTCGTGGGGGACCTTGTCAAATGCCTTGCTAAAATCCATGTAGACCACATCTACCACCCTACCCTCATCAATTTCTTTTGTTACCTCTTCAAAAAACTCAATTAGGCTCGTGAGGCACGACCTTCCCTTCACAAAGCCATGTTGACTATTCTTGAGTAGACTGTACTTCTCCAGGTGCTCGTAGATCCTATTCTTAAGAATCTTTTCCAATAGTTTGCAGACCACCGATGTAAGACTCATCGGTCTATAGTTCCCAGAATTCTCCCCATTACCTTTTTTAAACAAGGGAACTACACTTGCCATTGTCCAATCCTCCAGCACCTCCCCTGCAGCCAAAGAGGATTCAAAGATCATAGCTACTGCTCCAGTGATCTCTTCTCTCACTTCCCACAGCAACCTGGGGTATATCACGTCCAGCCCTAGAGACTTACCAATCTTGATGTTTTTAAGAAGATCCAACACTTCTTCTTCCTTAATCTCCACACTGTCCAGCACACAGGCCTGTTCTATTTCGACCTCACCCTGATCAAGGTCCTTTTCACTTGTGAACACTGAAGCAAAGTATTCATTTAGGACCTCCCCAACCTCCTCTGCCTCCAGGCACACGTTGCCTTTTTTATCCTTTAGCAGCCCCACCTTCATTCTTGTCATCCTTCTGTTCTTCACATACGCATAGAACGCCTTGGGGTTCTCCTTAATCCTACATGCCAAGGCCTTCTCATGCCCCCTTCGAGCTCTCCTAAGTCCTTTCTTAAGCTCCTTCCTGGCTACCCTATATTTCTCATGTGCCCCTCCTGCTTCCTGCTTCTTAAATCTAACATACACTTCCTTCTTCCTCTTGACGAGTTGCCTCGTGTTTCGTCAGCCATGGTTCCCTATTCCTACCATTTTTCCTGGTCTCAGTGGGACAAACCTATCCTGAACCCAGCATAAGTGATCCCTAAACTTCCTCCACATTACTTCTGTGCTTTGGTTGACAAGAGAAGTCAAAGCCAAAGTTAAAGCTAAGGAGAGGGCATACAAAGAAGCAAAAATTAGTGGGAAGACAGAGGATTGGGAAGTCTTTAAAACCTTACAAAAGGAAACCAAGAAGGTCATTAACAGAGAAAAGATTAACTATGAAAGGAAACTAGCAAATAATATCAAAGAGGATACTAAAAGCTTTTTCAAGTATATAAAGAGTAAAAGACAGGTGAGAGTAGATATAGGACCGATAAAAAATGATACTGGAGAAATTGTAATGGGAGATGAGGAGATGGCAGAGGAACTGAACGAGTACTTTGCATCAGTCTTCACTGAGGAAGACAGCAGGATACCGGACACTCAAGGGTGGCAGGGAAGAGAAGTGTGCGCAGTCACAATTACGACAGAGAAAGTACTCAGGAAGCTGAATAGGCTAAAGGTCGATAAATCTCCTGGACCAGATGGAATGCACCCTCGTGTTCTGAAGGAAGTAGCTGTGGAGATTGCGGAGGCATTAGCGATGATCTTTCAAAAGTCGATAGATTCTGGCATGGTTCCGGAAGACTGGAAGATTGCAAATGTCACTCCGCTATTTAAGAAGGGGGCAAGGAAGCAAAAAGGAAATTATAGACCTGTTAGCTTGACGTCGGTGGTTGGGAAGTTGTTGGAGTCGATTGTCAAGGATGAGGTTACAGAGTACCTGGAGGCATATGACAAGATAGGCAGAACTCAGCATGGATTCCTTAAAGGAAAATCCTGCCTGACAAACCTATTACAATTTTTTGAGGAAATTACCAGTAGGCTAGGCAAGGGAGATGCAGTGGATGTTGTATATTTGGATTTTCAGAAGGCCTTTGACAAGGTGCCACACATGAGGCTGCTTAACAAGATAAGAGCCCATGGAATTACAGGAAAGTTACATACGTGGATAGAGCGTTGGCTGATTGGCAGGAACCAGAGAGTGGGAATAAAGGGATCCTATTCTGGTTGGCTGCCGGTTACCAGTGGTGTTCCACAGGGATCAGTGTTGGGGCCGCTTCTTTTTACATTGTACATCAACGATTTGGATTATGGAATAGATGGCTTTGTGGCTAAGTTTGCTGACGATACGAAGATAGGTGGAGGGGCCAGTAGTGCTGAGGAAACGGAGAGTCTGCAGAGAGACTTGGATAGATTGGAAGAATGGGCAGAGAAGTGACAAATGAAGTACAAGGTTGGAAAGTGTATGGTTATGCACTTTGGCAGAAAAAATAAACGGGCAGACTATTATTTAAATGGGGAAAGAAGTCAAAGTTCTGAGATGCAACGGGACTTGGGAGTCCTCGTACAGGACTCCCTTGAAGTTAACCTCCAGGTTGAGTCAGTAGTGAAGAAGGCGAATGCAATGTTGGCATTCATTTCTAGAGGAATAGAGTATAGGAGCAGGGATGTGATGTTGAGGCTCTATAAGGCACTGGTGAGACCTCACTTGGAGTACTGTGGGCAGTTTTGGTCTCCTTATTTAAGAAAGGATGTGCTGACTTTGGAGAGGGTACAGAGAAGATTCACTAGAATAATTCCGGGAATGAGAGGGTTAACATATGAGGAACGTTTGTCCACTCTTGGACTGTATTCCTTGGAGTTTAGAAGAATGAGGGGAGACCTCAGAAACATTTCGAATGTTAAAAGGCATGGACAGAGTGGATGTGGCAAAGTTGTTTCCCATGATGGGGGAGTCTAGTACGAGAGGGCATGACTTCAGGATTGAAGGGCGCCCTTTCAGAACAGAAATGCGAAAAAAATTTTTTAGTCAGAGGGTGGTGAATCTATGGAATTCGTTGCCACGGGCAGCGGTGGAGGCCAAGTCATTGGGTGTATTTAAGGCAGAGATTGATAGGTATCTGAGTAGCCAGGGCATGAAAGGTTATGGTGAGAAGGCGGGGCAGTGGGACTAAATAGGATAAAATGGATCAGCTCATGATAAAATGGCGGAGCAGACTCGATGGGCTGAATGGCCTACTTCTGCTCCTTTGTCTTATGGTCTTTCACCCTTGAACATCTGTTTCCAATTTACTCTTGCTAGTTCTTGTCTCATCCCTTCATAGTTAGGCCTTCCCCAGTTAAGCTTTCCCATTTTGTCTGTTTTTATCTTTTTCCATACCTATGTTAAAGCTAAGGGAGTTGTGGTCACTCTCACCAAAATGCTCCCCCAACAAGAGGTCTGCCACCTGACCAGGTTCATTACCCAGAACTAGATCCAGTATGGCCTCTCCTCTCGTTGGCCGGTCCACATACTGTGTCAGGAATCCTTCTTGAACACACCTGACAAATTCAGCCCCATCTATCCCCCTTGCAGTCAGGATGTGCCAGTCAGTATGAGGGAAGTTGAAATCACCTATAACTACAACCCTGTATTTCCTGCACCATTCTAAAATCTGCCTGCTTATCTGCTCCTCGGTGTCCCGAGGGCTATTTGGGGGCCTAGACTACTCCCAGCACAGTGATTGATCCCTTCCTGTTTCTGACTTCCACCCACACCGACTCAGTGGACACTCCCTCTGCAGTGTCCTCCCTTTCTATAGCCGTGATACTATCCCCGACCAGTAATGCTACTTCCCCGCCCCCCCCCCCCGTTTCCTACCTCCCATCCTATTCCTTTTAAAACACTTAAACCCTGGTACCTGCATCACACAATCCTGCCCTTCCTCCAACCAAGTTTCAGTAACGGCCACAACCTCGTAGTTCCACGTACTGATCCATGCTCTAAGTTCATCCCATTTATTCCTAATACTCCTCACGTTGAAATAGAAACATTTCAACCCCTCTAACTGGTTACATTTATGTTTTGTCCCCTGCCTGTCCTTCCTCAGCAACTCAGAGCACATAGTATCATGCCCTTGTCCTTCTACCCTAATCTCTGCGCTCACATTCTGATTCCCACCCCGCTGCCAAACTAGTTTAAACCCTCCCAAACAGCTCTAGCAAACCTGCCCACCAAGATATTGGTTCCTTTCCAGTTCAGTGACCCGTACTTTTTGTACAGGTCAGACCTTTCCCAGTAGGGATCCCAATGATCCAGAAATCTGAATCCCTGCCCCCTGCACCAACTCTTCAGCCACACATTCATCTGCCATGACTTCCTGTTCCTACCCTCTCTGTCTCGTGGCACAGGCAGCAGTCCCAAGACACCCTTGAGGTCCTGCTTTTTAACTTCTTTCCCAACTCCCTATATTCCTTCTTCAGGACCTCATCCTTACTCCTATCTATGTCATTGGTCCCCACGTGGACCACAACATCTGGCTGCTCACCCTCTCTCCTGAGAGTACCGAGAACTCCATCTGAGATATCACAGATCCTGGCACCAGGGAGGCAACAGAATCCGGGATTCTCGATCTCTCCTCCAGAACCTCTTATCTGGCCCCTAACTATCGAATCTCCTATTACTGCTGCTCTCCTCTTTTCCCTCCTTCCTTTCTGAGCTGAGGGTCCAGTCTCAGTGCCAGAGACGCGACCACTGCAACTTGTCCCTGGTAGGTTGTCCCCATCAACAGTATCCAAAACAGTATACTTATTGTTGATGAGAACGGCCACAGGGGTTCTCTGCTCATTCTGTCTATTCCCCTTCCCTCTCCTGACAGTCACCCAGTTACCTGTCTCCTGACTTTTAGGGGTGACTGTCTCCCTGAAACTCCGATCTATTACTGCCTCTGCCTCCTGAATAACCCAAAGTTCATCCAGCTCCAGTTCCCTAACTCGGTTTGACAGGAGCTGCAGCTGGATGCACCTTTTGCAGATGTAGTCATCAGAAACAATTGTGCTGCCCTGACTTCCCACATCCTACAATCGGAGCACTGGACTGCCCCATCTACTTCCTCCATTACCAACTCCTAAGTTAATTAAATTAATTAAAGAAACTTACCCAACCTTACCTCTCTGGGAGCAAGCTCGTCCTTCGCCTCTTCTTGCCGAAGCCTCTCAAGCCAAAGCCTCAAAGCTCCACTCCGTCACTGGACCACTCACTCACTGGCCGCTCTGCTTGAGCTACCCCTCTTTTTATTTGTTTGAGCTTAGCAATTTTCGATTGCCCAATCAAACTGCTTGTTTAATAACTTTAAGCACCACTACTCTGAACTGGTTCTATGACCTGTAGAATCACTTTCAAGGACTCTTTACAACTCATGATCTCAGTATTACTTTTTTTGCAGTTTGTTTTCTTTTGCACATTGGTTGTTTGTCAGCCTTTGTTTATGTATAGTTTTTCATAAGTCTATTATATTCTTTTATTTTTCCTGTAAGTACCTACAAAAAATGAATCTCAGGATAGCATATGGTGACATGTACATACATGAATTTACTTTGAACTGAAGGTTTGAGGGCTAAAAATGAACAGCTGGCACTAAATCCGGGCAGAAATTCAGATGAACTAACATGGATCAAAGGATCCTGTGTGCCTTGCCTCAGAGTACAGAACACTACAGCACAGGACAGGCCCTTCAGCCCACAATGTCTGTACTGAACATAATGCCAGATTAAACTTTCTCCTGCCTGCACATGATCTGTATCCTTTCAGTCCCTGTTTTTATGTACTGTATGTGTCTATCTCAAAGTCTATTAAACACTGCGATCATATTTGCTTTCACTACTACTCCAGGAACCCCTTCCAGACACAGAACTCAGTGTAAAAAATAACTTGCCCTGTATATTTCTCTTCCACATTCACCCTCCTCTTAAATGCATGTCCACAATCTAAGAGTCTTTCTGATGTCCCTAATGTATCTTCCCCTACCAACACCTCCGGCTTTGCATTCCAAGCACCCACCATTGTGTTTAAAAAAAACTTACTTCTGACATCTCTATGCTTTCTTCCAATCACCGTATAATTATGCCCTCTCATAATATCCTTTGCCACCTGGGAAAAAAGTCTTTGGCTATCCATTCGATCTGTGCCTCTTATCATCTTGTACACCTCTGTCAAGTCACCTCCTTCGCTCTAATGAGAAAACTCCTAGCTCACAAAACTTATCCTCATAATCCAGGCAGCATCCTGGCAAATCTCCTCTGCACCCTCCCTAAAGCTTCCACAACTTTCCTATAATGAGAGGACTAGAACTAAACACAATATTCTAAGTATTATCTACAGTTACATTACCTCATGGCTTGAACTCAATTCCCCAGCTAATGAAGAAGATCTTCTTATCCACCCTACCAACTTGTAAGTCAGCTTTTGAGGATCTCTGGACAAGCACTCCTGGATCTAAAGCATTTGAAGCCAGAAAACATGCCGCATGGATTCAAGTAATTCTTTATCTTTTATAACTTGAACAACCCAGCAAATGGTTCGGAAGCACTGAGCATTCTTACCTCGTGAACAAACCTGAGCTTCTTGATTTGTAGATGAAGTGCCTCAGATCTGGAATCCCTACTTGTGAAATGCTGTAAGATGGGGTCCGCAACTCTTCCAACAGCAGCTGAAAAGTATTCCGCTTCTTCAGCCGTTCCAGGAACTTGCTTTTGCAGTTTGAGATGGGGAAGAAGTGCTCCCTGTCTGTGGAGATGAGGACCAAACACAGGCTGCTGGCCTGGTCAAGGTAAGAGATATGAGCATGAAAGAAACCATTGGAGTTGAACTTGGGTAGGCATATCGGCGTCCAGACCTCTCCATCTCGGAAGGAGGTAGACGCACTGATGAGGTTGAAGAGAAGATGGAGATCAATGGGATGTAGAAACTGGTCCTTTTTCCTCACCAATGATACCAGTTGGTTCTGGGCGACTAGAATGGAAAAGACGAGACTTTTGTCTTTGGCTTGCTGGAGGCTGCTACTAATCACATCCCTCAAGGAAGAAGTCAGTGGTAAGCATCGCACAGCACCCATTAGGAAGCTGGGGTCCTTGTCCATTAGATTGAGGAGATTATCTGTTATCCTCTCTGACCCTGAGAGCAGACGCCGGAGATCATAGTTCTTCTTCTGCTCGAAGATTCGATTGAGCTGTGTTAAGGTTAGAAGACTAACAATTTGGTAATATACATACAGAAGTTCTTTGGCCACTTCCTGCTCTGACTGGCGGGTGTGTGTGACTGCCACGAGGACCAGAGGACTTCGGCGGATAAAAACTACCATGTAATTCTCTGTCAAAGAAAGGGAAAATTTAGTCAATACATTCTGAGAAAGGCAGATGAGTTATCAATCCAGGGCTTTCATTTAACTATTTCAGATGGAGAAAAAGACTGCTCACTTTAGCACACCTTTATCTCTGCTGTATACTGACTGCCCATAATTAAGAATTAATTGCCATAGAGAGATACGACTCCTAGAACGGAAAGAGACCCTAGAGTCAACCAAGTCTGCAATGACTACCAACCACCCCAAAACACTAATCCTATGTTAATCCCTTGTTTAAAAATATTCTCCACATATTCTCATCAACAATCCCAGATTCTACACTCAGCTATACATCAGGGAGAACTTATAGTGGCCAATTGAACTACCAGTCCTCCATATCTTTGGGATTTGGAACGAAGCCAGAGCACCTGAAGGAAGCCTACGTGGTCACAGGAAGAATCTGCAAACTCTCCACAGACAGCACCCATTGCTGGGACTGAAAGCAAGTCTCAGAGTCTGTGGGACAGCGGTTCTACGAGCTGTATCTTTCCTGACATGTGTCCAACAGTGATGCTAGTCCTGCTATCAGTTAGAAACTTAAGGCTGCACACCCCATGTTACTTCCTCTCTGGTTTTCCCATCTTTGCCCAATACCGAGTTTATAGCGAACACTGAACTATAAAGTAGACGGGACACACAGGCAAATCCAGTGAAAGGCTCAAACATTGTTAAAGGACCATGCCTATCTCTTGGCACTTTATTTACAAAAGGAGTGCTAAAAACTTGAGGTGGCACGGTAGCGTAGCAAAGCAGTTAGCACAATGTTTTACAGAGCCAACAATCAGGGTTCAATTCACACCACTGTCCAGAAGGAGTTAGTGCACGCATGACCACACGGGTTTCCTCCGGTTTCCTCCCACGTTGGAAGAGTTCCGGTTAGTAATCTGTGGGCATGCTAAGTTGGGACTAGACACTTGCCCTCAGCACATCCTCGGACTGTATTGGTCATTGACACAAATGAAACATTTCGCTATATGTTTTGATGTTTCGATCTACACTGTGACAAATAAAGCTATTTTTTCCCTCTTTCTTTAAAAAAAACTTCCTGGGGTTGTATAAGGAAATGAGACACTTCAGTTAAAGCCAAGTTTAGAATAAAGAAAGGTCTTTTCATCAGGAGGTCTGATAGGGTAGTTGAAATTATGCTGAGCTCCTTTAGTATAGAGTGTTGTTACATGGCCCCAGTGACAATGATAGAAACTGTTTGTGGATGACTGGGAGCACACAGGCGTCATGGAATGGAGACTGCAAGTGATCGGGAGAAATTGGTAGGCTAGATCTGTTTCCCTGAATCAAAAGCGGCTGAGAGATGACATGATAATGACATGGGAAGGTAAGTAATTAAGTTCATTCCTTATTTCTTTTTTCTTATATAACTCTTGAGAGAAAAGGGGGTATATCTACAGGGCCAGTGTTCTTTTCTGGGTGTCAGACGTAGGATTTCCAAGAAATCCTAAATCCCAGCCTCCCTAATGGCCACATTTGTGCCAGGTGAATCAAGATGCAGCTTCTTAGAGACCATGTTAGGGAACTGGAGGTGCAGCTTGATAATCTTCGGCTTGTTTGGGAAAGTGAAGAGGTGATAAGACAGGAGCTACAGAGAGCTACAGGAGACAGATCAATGGGTGACTGTCAGGAGAGAAAAAGGAGAACGTCACATAGTAGAGAGCATCCCTGTGGCTGACCCCTCAACAACAAGTACACAGTTTTGTGTACAGTTGGGGGAATAACCTGAAGGGGAAGGAATGAAGTGCGGATACGATAGGGTCTTTTCAGAGACTTGTGGATAGATACACGGAGCTTAGAAAAATAGAGGGCAATGGGCAAGCCTAGTAATTTCTAAGGTAGGGACATGTTCAGCACAACTTTGTGGGCCGAAGGGCCTGTATTGTGCTGTAGGTTTTCTATGTTTCTAAGTAAAGAGCTGGGAAGATGATTGGTGAAGGAGATGCAAGCCTGGAGAAGGGCCATGGAAGAAAGAAAAGGGGGAGGAGCACCAGACGCTTCACCCGTGAGTCTGTTGGGGTCATATACGGTATCTGGTGCTCCTGGTGTGATCTCCTGTAAATCGGTGAGACCCGTCATAGACTGGGACCTTCGCTCCGTCCATCAGAAAAAGTGGGATCTCCCAGTGGCCACCCATTTTAATTCCACTTACCATTCCCATTTTGATATGTCTATCCATGTCCTCCTGCACACTTAGGTTAGAGGAACAACACCTTATTTTCCACCTGGGTACCCTCCAAACTGATGGCATGAATATCGATTTCTCGAACTTCCAGTTATGTTCACCCGCCCCCTTCACCATTTCCCACCGCCTTTTCCCTCTCTCACCTTATATTCTTGCCTCCCTCTGGTGCTTCTCCTCCCTTTTCCTTCTTCCATGGCCTTCTGTCCTCTTCTATCAGACTCCCCTTCTCCAGCCCTGCATCTCCTTCACCAATCAACATCCCAGCTCTTTACCTCATCTCTCCCCCTTCAGGTTTCACTTATCACCTTGTGTTTCTTGCTCCCCAAATCTACTTCTCAGCATTTTTTCCTCCAGCCTGCCGAACGGTCTCGGCCCAAAACATCGACTGTACTCTTTCTCATAGATGCTGCCTGGCCTGCTGAGTTCCTCCAGCATTTTGTGTGTGTTGCTTGGATTTCCAGCATCTGCAGATTTTCTTTTTTGTGATTGGAAGACTGCAAATGTCACTCCATTCTTTAAGAAGGGAGGAAGGCAAAAGAAAAGAAATCGTAGACTAGTTAGCCTAACCTCAGTGGTTGGGAAAGTGTTGAAGTCTATTATTAAGAATGAGGTTTCAGGGTACTTGGAGACTAATGATAAAATAAGTTAAAGTCAGCATAGTTTCTGTAAAGGGAAATCTTGCCTGAAAAATCTGTTGGAGTTCTTCGAGGAAGTAACAAGCAGGGTGGACAAAGGAGAGGTACTGGATGTCACTTACTTAGATTTTCCAAAGGCACTTGATAAGGTGCCACTCATGAGGCTGCTTAAAAGATAAATTTCTATGGCATTACAGGAAAGATACTGGCATGGATAGAGGAATGGCGACAGGCAAGAGGCAGCGAGTGGGAATAAAGGGGACCTTTTCTGGTTGGCTGCCAGTGACTAGTGATGTTCCTCAGGGATCAGTATTGGGACCGCCGCTTTTCAGATTGTTTATCAATGATTTGGATAATGGAATTGATGGCTTTGTGGCAAAGAGTGCAGATGATACAAAGATAGGTGGAGAGATGGGTAGTGCGAAGGAAGCAATGTGATTGCAGCAAGACTTAGACAAATTGAAAGAATGGGGAAAAAAGTGGCAGATGGAATACAGTGCTGGGTAAGTTATAATAATGCATTTTGGTGTGGACTATTATCTGAATGGGAGAAGGTTCAAACATCAGAGATGCAGAGGAACTTAGGGATCCTTGTGCAAAACCCCAAACGGTTAATTTACTGGTTGATTCTGTGGCAAAGAAGCCACATGCAATCTTGGCATTTATTTCAAGGGGAATGAAATATAAACAAGGAGATAATGCTGAAGCTTTATAAGACACTAGTCTGGCTGCACTTGGAGTATTGTCAACAGTGTTGGGCTGCAGACCTCAGGAAGGATTTGCTGTCATTGCAGAGGGTGCAGAGCAGGTGCACAAGGATGATTCTGGGAATGAAGGGATTAACATATGAGGAGCATTTGGCAACTTTGGGCCTGTCCTCTCTGGATTTTAGAAGAATGCGGAGGGATCTCACTGAAACCTACCGAATGTTGAAAGGATTAAATAAGGTGAATGTGGAGAGCAACACACACAAAATGCTGGTTGGACGCAGCAGGCCAGACAGCATCTATAAGAAGAGGTACAGTCGACGTTTCGGGCCAAGACCCTTCGTCAGGACTAACTGAAAGAAGAGATAGTAAGAGATTTGAAAGTGGGAGGGGCAGGGGGAGATCCGAAATGTTAGAAGAAGACAGGCAGGGGAGGGATAGAGCTAAGCGCTGGAAAGTTGATTGGCAAAAGGGATACAAGGCTGGAGAAAGGAGAGGATCATGGGACGGGAGGCCTAGGGAGAAAGAAAAGGGGACAGGAGCGCCAAAGGAAGATGGAGAGCAGGCAAAGAGTTATTATGAGAGGGACAGAGAGAGGAAAAAAAAGGAAAAAAATAATAAATAATAAATAAATAAGGGATGGGGTAAGAATGGGAGGAGGGACATTAACGGAAGTTAGAGAAGTAAGTCAATGTTCCTGCCATTAGGTTGGAGGCTAACCAGATGGAATATAAGGTGTTGTTCCCCCAATCTGAGTGTGGCTTCATCTTTACAGTAGAGGCCATGGATAGACATATCACAATGGGAATGGGACGTGGAATTAAAATGTGTGGCCACTGGGAGATCCTGCTTTCTCAGGCAGGCAGAGCATAGGTATTCAGTGAAATGGTCTCCCAGTCTGCTTCTGGTCTCACCAATATATAGAAGGCCACACCGGGAGCACCAGACGCAGTGTATCACACCAGCCGACTCACAGGTGAAGTGTCACCTCACCTGGAAGGACTGTCTGGGGCCCTGAATGGTGGTGAGGGAGGAAGTGTAAGGGCATGTGTAGCATTCGTTCCGCTTACAAGGATAAGTGCTGGGAGGGACGGTGGCGGAAGTTACAGAGAATTATATGTTGGACCCAGAGGCTGGCGGGGTGGTAGGTGAGGACAAGGGGAACCCTATCCCTAGTGGGGTGGCGGGAGGATGGAGTGAGAGCAGATGTGCATGAAATGGGGGAGATGCGTTTAAGAGCAGAGTTGATGGTGGAGGAAGGGAAGCCCCTTTCTTTAAAAAGGGAGGACATCTCCCTCGTCCTGGAATGAAAGGCCTCATCCTGAGAGCAGATGTGGCGGAGACGGAGGAATTGCGAGAAGGGGATGGCATTTTTGCAAGAGACAGGGTGGGAAGAAGAATAGTCCAGGTAGCTGTGAGAGTCCGTAGGCTTATAGTAGACATCAGTAGATAAGCTGTCTCCAGAGACAGAGACAGAGACAGAAAGATCGAGAAAGGGGAGGGAGGTGTCGAAAATGGACCAGGTAAGTTTGAGGGCAGGGTGAAAGTTGGAGGCAAAGTTAATGAAGTCAGTGAGCTTAGCATGCGTGCAGGAAGCAGCACCAATGCAGTCCAACGGGATCCCACCACCAAGCACATCCTTCCCTCCCCCCCCAACTTCCTGCAGGGATCGCTCCCTACGCGATTCCCTTGTCCATTTGTACCCCCCATCCCTTCCCACCGATCTCCCTCCCAGCATTTAAGCTTGTAAGTGGAACAAATGCTACACATGCCCTTACACTTCCTCCCTCACCACCATTCAGGACCCCAGACAGTCCTTCCAGGTGAGGTGACACTTCACCTGTGAGTCGACTGGGGTGATATACTGCGTCCGGTGCTCCCGATGCAGCCTTCTATATATTGGTGAGACCCGACGCAGACTGGGAGACTGTTTCGCTGAACACCTACGCTCTGTCTACCAGAGAAAGCAGGATCTCCCAGTGGCCACACATTTTAATTCTACATCCCATTCCCATTCTGATATGTCAGTCCATGGCCTCCTCTACTGTCAAGATGAAGCCACACTCAGGTTGCAGGAACAACACCTTATATTCCGTCTGGGTAGCCTCCAACCTGATGGCATGAACTCTGACTTACTTCTCTAACTTCTGTTAATGCACCTCCTCCCGTTCTTACCCCAAGCCTTATTTATTCATTTTTTATATTTTTATTTTTTCCCCTTTCTTTCTCTCTCTCTCTTTTCTCCCTCTGTCCCTCTCACTATAACTCTTCGCCTGCTTTCCATCTTCCTTTGGCGCTCCCGTCCCCCCTTTCTTTCTCCCTAGGCCTCCTGTCCCATGATTCTCTCCCTTCTCCAGCCTTGTATCCCTTTTGCCAATCAACTTTCCAGCTCTTAGCTCCATCCCTCCCACTCCTGTCTTCTCCTATCATTTCGGATCTCGCCCTCCCCCTCTCAAATCTCTTACTATCTCTTCTTTCAGTTAGTCCTGACGAAGGACATCGGCCCGAAACGTCGACTGTACTTCTTCCTATGGATGCTGCCTGGCCTGTTGCGTTCACCAGCATTTTGTGTGATGCTTGAATTTACAGCATCTGCAGATTTCCTCTTGTTCGCGTGAATGTGGAGAGGATGTTTCCTATGGTGAAGGTATCCAGAACTAGAGGGCACAGCCTCAAAATTGAGGAGCGACCTTTTAGAACAGAGGTAAAGGAGGAAGTTTTTTAGCCAGAGAGTAGTGAATGTGTGGAATGCTCTTCCACAAACTGAGCTCGAGTGCAAGACTGCAGGTATATTTGAGATGGAAGTTTGGTCAGGGTGTCGAAGGACATGGTGAGAAGAGTGTACGGGGTTGAGTGGGATCCAGGATCAGCCATGATGGGCTGGCAGAGCAAACTCAGTAGGCTGAATAGCCTAACTCTGCTCCTTTGTCTTATGGTCTTATGATACAAGTGTACAAAATTACTTGAGGCACAGCCAGGGCAGGTTAACAATGTCCGTTTCGCTTTGGAGGGGAGTCTAAAACATGAGGGTATCAGTTTAAGATGGGGGTGGGGGGTATGGAAATGTAAAGAATATCTGAGTGGTATCATTTTCACATAAAGAGTTGCTGACATTTTTGGAGGTCATTCCAGGAGGCGGCAGGAACTGTAATAAAATCAAATGACATCTCTGTAGGTACTTCAATGAGCAGGGTGTACAGAGATATAAAATTAATGTAGACAAGTTAAGTCATTATATATAAGCATGACGTTCAGCATAAGACCACAAGACATAGGAGCAGCATTAAGCCACTCAGACAAGCACGTTTGCTCTGCCATTCCATCATGCCTGATTTAATACTCCTCTCCACCCCATTTTCCTGCCTTCTCCCCATATCCTTTAACGTCCTTACGAATCAAGAACCTATCAACCTCAGATTTAAACATACCCAATGACCTGGCCTTGATGTCTATCCGTGGCAATGAATTCCACAGTACACTCTCGTAAAATAAATTCCTCCTCTTCTCTGTTCTGAAGGAATGTCCCTCTATTCTGAGGCTGTACCCTCTGGTCCTTGACCTGCCTACTTTAGGAAAATTCTCTCCATGTCCACTCTATCTAGGCCACAGGCAAATGGGACAACGACCCATTTAAATTTTGCACAAATCTGTGACTCTACTTTGAAAAAAATTATTTTTTCTATTTTACTCTTCTGCCTTTCAAGTTCAAATCATACCATAGCAACTATGCAGTTTAAATTCAAACAAACAAATACTGTGGGTGCTATGGTAACATAACTGTGAGCATGACACTATTACAGCTTGGAGTGTCAGAGTTTGGAGTTCAATCCTGGCGTCCTCTGTAAGTCCTCCCCGTGGAATGTGTGGGTTTTCTCTGGGTGCTCCAGTATCCTTCCACAGTCCAAAGATGTACCGGGTAAATTAGCTGGTCATTGTAAATAGCCCTGTGATTAGGTCATGGTTAAATCAGGGTTGTCAGGGGTTGCCGGCGAGTGAAACTCAAAGAGCTATTCTGCATGCATCTCTAAATAAAATAAATAACTAAACTAAAATAAAGAAATGCTAAAGATGTAACAATGATCAGAGGCTCCCCATACCCATAATAAGTGCAACAGCCATATCCCACAAGTTAATAAAATTTAACAAATTCCCTCAGTTATCCCCCTTATCCAAATGGATGGATACGAGTGCATCTGCGTGGAAGTTACTGCAAGGCAAAAGTTAAGGTAATGTCCAGGCAAGTTTAGTTTACAGATATGGCGCAGTCAACTCACGCAAGAAAGGTCTTGCTCTCTTCTCGCTACTGTCAACAGGTAGAAGGTACAGGAGCCTCAGGATCCAGACCACAAGGTTCAGGAACAGTTATTACCCCTCAACTATCAGGCTCTTGAACCAGAGGGAATAACCTCACTCAACTTCACTTGTCCCAACACTGAACTGTTCCCACAAACTTTGAAGTCACAACCTAAGGTCTCTTCATCTCATGTTCTCGATACTTATTGCTTATTTAATGTTCAAAGCTCAAAGTAAATTTATTATCAAAGTATATATATGTCACTATATACAACCCTGAGATACCTTTTCTTGTGGGCATACTCAGTAAATTCAAGAACCATAATTGAATCAATGAAAGACCACACACAACAGAGCAGACAAACAACCAATGTGATAAAGAAAACACACTGCAAATACAACAGAAAAATATAATAATAAATAAATAAGCAATACATATTGAGAACATGAGATTAAGAGTCCTTGAAAGTGAGTCCATAGGTTGTAGGAAAGCTTCAGTGATGGGGCAAGTGAAGTTATCCCCAAGAGCCTGATGGTTGAGGGGTGGTAACTATTCCTAAACCTGGTGGTGTGTGTTCTGAGGTTCCTGCATCTTCTTCCTGATGGCAGCAGTGAGAAGAGAGCATGACTTCGATGGTGGGGACTCTGATGATGGATACTGCTTTCCCGTGACAGTGCTCCTTGTAGATGTGCTCAGTAGTGAGCAGGGCTTTACCCATGATGGGCTGAGACGAATCCACTACTTTTTGTAGGATTTTTCTTTCAAAAGCAGTGCTACTTCCATCCCAGGAAGTACTTCACACCTATAGAAGTTTGCCAAAGTTTTAGATGTCATGTTGAGTCTTCATAAACTCCTAAGGGAAAAAGAGGCACTGCCATGCTTTCCTCATAATTACACTTATGTACAGGGCCTAGCAATGCCTGTGAATACCAGCAAGAAAATTTAATCACAGGGTTGTATATATGTAGTTTGATATAAAATTACTTCGAACTTTGAAGAGCATAGCTACCCTTCGCACAGGAGAGGACAGAAGTTATTTGACCTACTAATTCTAACGTATTACTGGTCTTTAATGCATAGGTTCTATTGGCTGTTAATAATTAACTTGCTCTCTTCTCGCTGCTATCAACAGGTAGAAAGTACAGGAACCTCAGAACCCACACCACCAGGTTCAGGAACCCTTATTACCCCTCAACCTTCGGGTTCTTGAACCAGAGAGGATAAATTCACTCAACTGCACTTGCCCCATCACTGAAATCTTCCCACAACCTGTGGACAAACTTTCAAGGACTCTTCTTCTCATGTTCTTGATATTTATTGCTTATTTATTTATTATTATTGTTATTTCTTTTTTTTTCTGGTATTTGCAGAGTTTGTTGTCTTTTGCACACCGGTTGTCCACCCTATTAGTTCATTGATTCTAATACAGTTATTGGATTCAATCATATGCCTGCAAGAAAATGAATCCTAGGGTTATATATGGTGACATATATGTTCTTTAATAATAAATTTACTTTGAACTTTGACTCTATGGTCTCATGGTCTGACAAAAAAAAATAAAATCAAACAGACCTGCATGGATGGACTTGATCACATTTTTGCTTGCCTCAATAAAAGCCACAAGTGCTACCATCACCGCTGTCATGGAGGAAAGGGATTCCTCTGTCCCATAACGAGAATATATTGGCTTCCCAGCCTCACTGAAGACAAATATGTGCTTGCGATGCTGCTTCCACGAGTCGGCTGTGATGTCCTCCTCCTTGTCACTCAGCACCGGTTCTCTACGTGGGCACTCAGACAGCATCTCACCATCTGCATCACTGTCTCTCATCTCCCTGTTCACATCCATCGCCATGCCAGTCAGCTGGGTGCTCAGCTCATTAAAATCTTTACTGATCTCTTCAATTTGCGATTGTTCAGTGCCTTCCTCGTCCACACTGTCCAGGCACGTCTTCACTTCATCATCCACAGTTAGGTCTTCGTAGGATCTTGTGTGGACAAACATTGCACTCTCTTGTCCTGCACCTAGATAAAGGAATAAGCAGTTTATTTATATTCGTTCTCCTACCCATCTCCTCACAGATGATAAGTGCTAAGCATGAACAATGTCTGTGTGAGTGAGCTTCAGTTGTCTTTTAGAGTGTTCAAAGATTTTTAACCTACAATAGAGTCATTCTGAGATAACAGATAATAATCTGATGATGCTCACATGATTTGCATGGAACAATAGGCAGTTGGAACAAGAAATTCTTTCATAATAATGCATTGAAGCCTACAAAATGTAGTGAATTCAGCCCAGTCCATCACAAGGAAAGCCCTCCCCATCAGTGAGCATATTTACAAGGAGCGCTGGCACAAGAAAGCAATATCCATCACCGAAGACCCCCACCATCTCTATTCAAAATGCATCCACAGCCTCCCTCACCAATCTGTTTTCCTCTGCTAGGTTTAGTGGCAGTGCAGGTAAATAATAAGGTGCATAACAAGGTAGATTGTGAGGCCAAGAGTCCATCTTATTGTACTAGAGAACGAGTTAATAGACATACTAGCAGGGTGGAAGCTGTCCTTGAGCCTGATGGGATGTGTTTTCATACCTTCTGCTCGATGGGGAGGGAAAAAAAGAAAATGTAGGTGGTGCCTTTGATTATGTTCGCTGCTTTACTGATGCAGTAAGAAGTGGAGACAGAATCTATAGAGGGTGGGGTGATTCTGTGATGTGCTGAGCTCTGTCCACAACTCGCTGCGGTCACGTGCACAGCAGAAAATACATCAACATCTGAGTTTTGGTATTTTCCAAACCCCATGCCTCAATGCACAAAGGTTTACAAGATTCCCGCCAGCAGCTGCAGGCAAGTATGATTCAGCATGATCCGTGGTTTAACTACAGAGTATTCTGTTAACTTTTGCAGAGGTGGAGCACTGGCAGGCATAAAATAAGTTACCTTTAAATCTCTCATACTTGGAAAGTTGAATTTTAACAGATGATTTTTTTCCCCCACCACTGTCTGTAAGGAATTTGTATTGCGTGGTTGTGTGAGTTTCCTCTTGGTACTCCGGTTTCCTTTCATAGTCCCTAAGATGGATGGATTAGAAGGTTTCTTGATCACATGGATGTAATTAGGCAGTGTAAACGCTCATTGGGGCAGTTACCAAGCTGTATATCTGAATAAAAGGACGTATGGAGTGTCTAGGGAGGAGTAGGCAGTGAAAGAGTGAAAGGGCTTGTTGTGTATGATCTGGAGCAGCTTAATCACCTTTGATCCCCACCAGACACTCAGCTCTCACCTGTGATTCTAAGTAGCTGCTTGCACGTATCAGCAGCTGCACCCCGATATACCACTTTGACAGGCAGGCTAAACCAGGTGAGGGTAGCCAGTGGGGCTTACACCCTGGCGAGATAAAGTCATGCCTGTCCGAGCACGTGAAGTCAGCTCTGGCAGTGTGGGCAGATGATATCTACAGTTAAGATCCAATGACCAGGAAGGCAGTTCTGCAATGCTCCAGGCATGACAAGGAATAGAAGACGTCATGGTCATCCACTGCAACCAAGGAAGACCCCAGCTTGTAACGTCCACTCGTACCACTAGACCTGGACTTCTGAGGTTGAGAGTGGAAATGCCCCAGTGCAACAACTTTTCCACTTTAAGTACTCTCACACACAGGTTTCCTGTCATCATCAGATACAGCGAACAACTATCATATATGAATAAAAGGAAACATCTACCCATTTAAGCATTGTAAGAGAAGAAGTCAGAGAATTTTTTTTTCCTTCAGCTGTAGATAAGGATTACTTACCTGGCTCTGTGCCTTCCACCAGACCTGGAGTGGGACTTTCTGACCTGCTACCACGCTGCAGCTCAACTGGAACAAGGGAGCCATTGACTTCCCAGGGTACTTTCCTATTGTGAACATCAGACTCCATGGTCTTACTCCCGAGCTGACTGTAAGCAAGCAAAGAGAGAATTGACTGGAATGAGCAGAATCTATTTAAATTAAATAATAATGCCTAGAGAGGTAAGGTCTCCTGAGCGAGAAGGTGAGCACATCACATAAGACACAGAAGCCACAGGAGCAGAATTAGGCCATTTGGCCCATCGAGTCTGCACCACCATTCAATCATGGCTGATCCTTTTATTTGCCCTCCTCAGCCCCATTGCTTTCCCTTCTCCCCATAACCTTTGATACCATGTCCAATCAAGAACCTATTAAGCTCTGCCCTAAGTACACCCAATGACCCCACCTCCACAGCTGCATGTGGTAACATATTCCACAAATTCACTATCCTCTGGCTGAAGAAATTTCTCCGCATCTCTGTTTTAAATGGATGCCCCACTATCCTGAGGCTGTGCCCTCTTGTCCTAGACTCTCCCACCATGGGAAATATCCTTTCCACATCTACTCTGTGTAGGCCCTTCAACATTTGAAAGGTTTCAATGAGATTCCCCCTCATTTCTAAATTCCAATGAGTGCAGATCCACATTCCCATATGATACCCCTTTCATTCCTGGAATCATCCTTGAGAACCTCCTCTGAACCCTCTCCAATGCCAGTACATCTTTTCTCAGAGAAGGAATCTAAAACTGTTCACAATACTCAAGGTGTATTATAATGCCTCAGCATCACATCCCTACTGTTGTATTCTAGACTTCTTGAAATGAATGCTAACAATGCATTTGCCTTCCTCACCACCAACTCTACCTGCAAGTTAACTTTTAGGGTGTTCTGCACAAGGACCCAAGCCCCTTTGCATCTCAGAATTTTGGATTTTCTTCGTTTAGAAAATAGTCTGCACATTTATTTCTACTAAGTGCATGACAATGTATTTCCAACATTGTATTTCACTTGCCACTTTCTTGCCCATTCTCCTCATCTCAATCCTTCTGCAGCCGACCTGTATTTGTATCATCTGCAAACTTGGCAACAAAGCCATCTATTCCACCATCTAAATCACTGAGATACAACATAAAAAGCGGTCCCAACAACGACCCCTGTGGAACACCACTACTCATTGGCATTAACAGCATCCTCTTTATCTATCCTACTTGTAATCTCCTCAAAGAATTCCAACAGGATCGTCTGGTAAAATTTTCCTTTAAGGAGACCATGCTGATTTTGTCCTATGTCACCAAGTACTTCATAACCTCATCCTGAACAATTGACTCCAACATCATCCCAACCACTGAGCTCTGGTTAACTGGTCTACAATTTCCTTTCTGCTGCCATCCTCATTTCATAAAGAGTGGAGTGACTTTTGCCATTTTCCAACCCTCTGGCACCATGATAGAGTCCAATGATATTTGAAAGATCATTACTAATGACTCTACAATCTCTATCACTACCTCTTTCAGAACCCTCCGGTGCAGCTCAGCAGGCCCATGTGACTTACATACCTTCAGGTCTTTCAGCTTTTTGAGCACCTTCTCCAATAGTAACTGCACTTAATCTCTTCCTTCACACTTTTCAACATCTGGCATACAGCTAGTATCTTCCATAGTGAAGATTAATGCAAAATGCTCATCTAGTTCATCTGCCATCTCCTTGTGCCCCATTTTATCTCCACCCTCATTTTCTTGCGGTCCTAGATCCACTCTCATCTCTTTTATTTTACGTACTGTACTTGAAAAAGCTTTTGCCATCCACCTTGATATAGTTTGCTTTCATATTTCATCTTTTCACTCCTAATTATTTTATTTACTCTGTAGGTTTTTAAAAAGCTTCCCAATCCTCTATCTTCCCACTAATTTTTGCTTTTTTGTATGCCCTCTCTTTTGCTTTTACATTAGCTTTGACTTCCCTTGTCAGCCACGGTTATACTATTTTGTCATTTAGTATTTCTTCATTTATGGAATACACATGTCCTGCACCTTCCTCATTTTTTCCAGAAACTCACACCATTGCTGCTCTGCTGACATCCCTGCCAGCATCTCCTTCCAATTTACTCTCTCATACCACTGTAATTTCCTTTACTTCAATGAAATAGTGCTATATCAAACTTTACTTTCTCCCTTGCAAATTTCAAGTTGAACTCAATCATATTGTGATTACTGTCTCCAAAGGGTTATTTTACCGCAAGCTCCCTAATCACCTCCAGTCCATTACACAGTATAGCTGAGACCCTAGTAGGCTCAAAGACAAACTGCTCTAAAAAGTCATCTCATAAGCATTCAACAAACTCACTCGCTTGAGATCCATTACCATAACTGGCTCCCAAGGATCCAGTTTAATTTCTTCTGTATTACACTATTATACCTGAGATTATATACTCTCTTTATTAGATACACCTACTCATTTATGCAAATGTCTAATCAGCCAATCATTTAACAGCAACTCAACGCATAAAAGCGTGCAAACATGGTCAAGAGGTTCAGTTGACTTGACTTGGAAATAGGCTTACTATACTTGATTATTCCTTATATCTTGTTAGAAAACATCATTCAGGGTTGTGTAGGTTTTGTCATCGTTATGAAACAGTTGAATACATACCATTACAGTGTGAAGCATATGAGGTTGAAAGATACCAAATACAAGCTTCATTACAATCTTTAAGGTTGACAGTTTTTATTTCAAAACTTTATAAAGTTATGGGAGTGACATTAATTTAATTCACAGTATTGTTTCTCACTACTTACAATTTATAGGGTTTTTTACGGTAATTTAGCTTTTATTTGAAAAAGTAGTGGTAAGCGTTTTATTTCCCAGTTCTCCACACCACACTTCAGTCCAGCTGACGGTGGTAATTCACCTTTAAAATGGACTGTCAACCATCATTAAGAGTCAAAAGTAGAAGGGGTTCAGTTCGCCTGGATACTGAACTTCCTTTATTCCCTATACCGATCTAATCGCTGGCTAGAAGACTGAGCTCTGAATCTAAGGAGGATGTGGTAAAGCTGATTGGGGTTCTGTTGGGAGTTTTCTTTCAGGCAGGAAGTGGGGTAGAGACGGCAGGAAGCAATGGAAAAGATGAAGATGGCAAATAGGAAGTGGCACTGGGTGGTAGGAGTTGTATGAAGAAAGGCAAATGGCAGGTTTCTGGGAAACGGAACAATAAGCATCTAATTGAGAACTGCACTGGCTTATCGTCCAGTAATGAAGGCAGTAGACAGGATTTAAAGGAAAGAAGGACGGAAGAGTTTAAGGTATTGCTGAGTTTTGAATGTGGACCTGTTTCTGATATCAATCCAATTGATGTTATGAGCACAAAACCCTTAAGAGATGCAGCACTTTGAGCTTTTGTAAATATATGTAAGCAATGTGAGAAAGCTTTGGGGTTAAAAGCTGTGAATGGGAGGAAAGTAACGCAAAGAAATTATGTTGACTGACAGTGGTTTTGGGTTGTAATCTCTGGAGTCCAGATATATCTGGAGGAAAGCGAGAAAAGGTGTGGATGCTAAACTTTCAAAAGGGCTTCGTGGTGGAGTTAGAACAGATAGCTTATTGGTGTTAATTAAATTTGATGGAAAAAATTATGCTGGATAGGATTAATTTAGGTTAATGAGATACATGGTTCAAGTCTACGTGAGATATTTACAGTGCCAGACTTTGGTCATGTAACAACTATGTGTAAAGGTAAAAAGCTGTGTGATTGATGTGTGTGGTTGTGCAGAACATGATTACAGTAAATGTGAAAACAGCGTCCTCAATCTTGACGTCTATTAAAATGGGTATTTTAAATAGTAAGCTTGACTTTACTTCTTCAAGTTATACAACATCTGTTGAGGCTACAGGGCCTAGGCCTGTCTATACATTACATGGGAGAGGGGGAGCAGTAGTGGCAGAGGGGAGGCACTAACAAAGTTGCCACTGAGTGTAGTTTCTTGCAATGAACATGGAACATAGAAATTTATAGCACATTACAGGCCCTTTCGCTCACAATGTTAGTGTAGCCCCCCTGGCCAGCCTCAGGGTCGCTCGGCTCGCTGTCATCTAGGGACACAGCCTTGGCCCTGCCAAACTGGGTAATCAGTTTGTGTGGATGCTGTGTGATGTACCCCACCCCGCCCAAATAACAGACAATACACCATATACGATTAAATGATTTACAGTTTATAGATATTAGCTATATAATTAATAGAGAATAAAATATAAAAGGAAAATAAAAGGCGCCACACTTATCAAAGTTCAATCTCTTTGTGCACAAACAGTTGGAGCTCAGGACCCTTCTTCTTCACCCTGCGACCCTCCGGACCACCTCGACCAGCCCCCTGGGACCAACAATGGTGGTCGACCAGACGCTCCACACGAGTCCGTCTCCGTCTCCTCTCCTTGCCGAATGCCCCGCTCGGGGTCTGACCCCGTTAGCAGACTCACAGCACCTGGTCCATCCTCTGTCTCTCTCTCTCCTGCCTTCTGCCCCAAAACCCCGCGGATACAATATCTTACGGACACACCAAAGCATAATAACTATCCCAATTGGTTCGTTCGTCCTCTTATCAATAGATAATCCAAAACAAACTGCTAGCGGGAGGACTTTCTCAGCAGTTAACATAACAAAGAAGCCCTTTCAATTATAACATAACAAAGAAGCCATTTTAATTAGACTACGCAGTGACATAAAAAAAGGAAACCCCCTTACATTAGAAACACAGAAACACATAAAACCAACAGTACAATACAGGCCCTTCGGCCCACAGACTGTGCCAAACATATCCACAACTTAGAAATTACCTAGGGTTACCCATAGCCCTCTAATTTTCTGAGCTCCATGCACCTGTCCAGCAGTATCTTAAAAGACCCTATCGTATCCGCCTCCACCATCGCGGCAGCCCATTCCATGCACTCACCACTCTCTGCATAAAAAACTTACCCCTGACATCTCCTCTGTACCTACTTCCAAGCACATAAAAACTGTGCCCACTCGTGCTAGCCATTCCAGCCCTGGGAAAAAGGCTCTGACTATCCACACAATTAATCCTCTCATCATCTTATAAAGCTCTATCAGGTCACCCCTCGTCCTCCAACGCTCCAAGGAAAAAAGGCCGAATTCACTCAACCTATTCTCATAAGGCATGTTATCCAATCTAGGCAACATCCTTGTAAATATCCTCTGCACCCTTTCAATCGTTTCCACATCCTCCCCATAGTGAGGCCACTAGAACTGAGCGCAGTACTCCAAGTGGGGTCTGACCAAGGTCCTATATAACTGTAATATTACCTCTCGGCACTTAAACTCAATCCCACGATTGATGAAGGCCAATGCACCGTATGCTTTCTCAACCACAGAGTCAACGTGAGCAGCAGCTTTGAGTGTCCTATGGACTCAGACCCCAAGATCCCTCTGATCCTCCACACTGCCAAGAATATACCATTAATACTATATTCTGCCATCATATTTGACCGACCAAACCGAGCCACCTCACACTTATCTGGGATGAACTCCATCTGCCACTTCTCAGCCCAGTTTAGCATCCTATCAATGTCCCGTTGTAACTTCTGACAGCCCTCCACACTATCCACAATGCCCCCAACCTTTGTGTCATCAGCAAATTTACTCCACTTCTTCATCCAGGTCATTTATAAAAATCACGAAGAGCAGGGGTCCCAGAATAGATTCCTGAGGCACACCACTGGTCACCAGCCTCCATGCAGACCTTCTGTGGGCAAGCCAATTCTGGATCCACAGAGCAATATACCCTTGGATCCCATGCCTCCTTACTTTCTCAATAAGCCTTGCATGGGGTACCTTATCAAACGCCTTACACTATACACTACATCTACTGCTCTTCCTTCATCAATGTGTTTAGTCACATCCTCAAAAAATTCAATCAGGCTCATAAGGCACGACCTGCCTTTCACAAAGTCACGCTCACTGTTCCTAATCATATTATGCCTCTCCAAATGTTCATAAATCCTGCCTCTCAGGATCTTCTCCGTCAACTTACCAACCACTGAAGTGAGACGCACTGGTCTATAATTTCCTGGGCTATCTCTACTCCCTTTCTTGAATAATGGAACAACATCCGCAACCCTCCAATCCTCCAGAACTTCTTCCATCCCCATTCATGATGCAAAGATCATCGCCAGAGGCTCAGCAATCTCCTCACTCGCCTCCTACAGTAGTCTGGGGTATATCTTGTCCGGTCCCAGTGACTTATCCAACTTGATGCTTTCCAAAAGCTCCAGCACATCCTCTTTCTTAATATCTACATGCTCAAGCTTTTCAGTCTGCTATAAGTAATCCCAAGTTCCTTTTCCATAGTGAATACTGAAGCAAGGTGTTCATTAAGATACCTCAGCTATCTCCTCCGGTTCCATACACACTTTTCCACTGTCACACTTGATTGGTCCTATTTTCTCACGTCTTATCCTCTTGCTCTTCACATACTTGTAGAATGCCTTGGGGGTTTCCTTAATCCTGTCTGCCAAAGCCTTCTCATGTCCTCTTCTGGCTCTCCTAATTTCTTTCTTAAGTTCCTTCCTTCTAGCCTTATAATCTCCTAGATCTCTATCATTACCTAGTTTTTTGAACCTTTCATAAGCTCTTCTTTTGTTCTTGACTAGATTTACAACAGCCTTTGTACACCATGGTTCCTGTACTCTACTATCCTTTCCCTGTCTCATTGGAACGTACCTATGCAGAGCTCCACGCAAATATCCCCTGAACATTTGCCAGATTTCTGCTTTACATTTCCCTGAGAATATTTGTTCCCAATTTATGCTTCAAGTTCCTGCCTGATCGCCTCATATTTCCCCTTACTCCAATTAAAAGCTTTCCTAACATGTCTGTTCCTATCCCTCTCCAATGCTATGGTAAAGGAGATAGAATTGTGATCACTATCTCCAAAATGCTCTCCCAATGAGAGATCTGACACCCGACCAGGTTCATTTCCCAATACCAAATCAAGTACAGCCTCTCCTCTTGTAAGCTTATCTACATTTTGTGTCAAGAAACCTTCTTGAACATACACAACAAACTCCACCCCATCCAAACCCCTCACTCTAGAGACATGCCAATCACTACTTGGAAAATTAAAATCTCCCACCACGACAAGCCTGCTATTATTACACCTTTCCAGAATCTGTCTCCCTATCTGCCCTGTTACGATTGGGTGGTCTATAAAAAAACACCCAGTAGAGTTATTGACCCCTTCCTGTTCCTAACTTCCACCCAAAGAGACTCCATAGACAATCCCTCCATGCCTTCCTCCTTTTCTGCAGCCATGACACTATCTCTGATCAAAAGTGCCATGCCCCCATCTCTTTTGCCTCCCTCCCTGTCCTTTCTGAAACATCTACAGCCTGGCACTCAAAGTAACTATTCCTGCCCCTGAGCCATCCAAGTCTCTGTAATGACGACAACACCAAGTACTGATCCACGCTCCAAGCTCCAAGCTCATCCACTTTGTTCATAATACTCCTTGCATTAAAATAGACACATCTCAACCCATCAATCTTAGGGCGTCCCTTCTCTATCACCTGCCTATCCTCCCTCTCGCACTGTCTCCAAGCTTTCTCCATTTGTGAGCCAACCACCTCTTCCTCCATCTAACAACACACATAAAAGTTGCTGGTGAACACAGCAGGCCAGGCAGCATCTCTAGGAAGAGGTACAGTTGACGTTTCGGGCCGAGACCCTTCGTCAGGACTAACTGAAAGAAGAGCTAGTAAGAGATTTGAAAGTGGGAGGGGAAGGGGGAGATCCAAAATGATAGGAGAAGACAGGAGGGGGAGGGATGGAGTCAAGAGTGGGACAGTTGATTGGAAAAAGGGATATGAGAGGATCATGGGACAGGAGGCCTAGGGAGAAAGAAAAGGGGAAGTGGGGGGAAGCCCAGAGGATGGGCAAGGGGTATAGTGAGAGGGACAGAGGGAGAAAGGGAGGGAGAGAAAAAGAATGTGTGTATATAAATAAATAAATAACAGATGGGGTACGAGGGGGAGGTGGGGCATTAGTGGAAGTTTGAAAAGACAACATTCATGCCATCAGGTTGGAGGCTACCCAGACAGAATATAAGGTGTTGTTCCTCCAACCTGAGTGTGGCTTCATCTTGACAGTACAGGAGGCCGTGGATAGACATATCATTTTTAAACTTCTTCATTGTAGGCATCACCGGAAGAGGCTTAGCAGCAGTGAATTTATTTTTAAACTTCTTCAGTGTAGGCACTTCCTCCATCTCTTCAGTTTGATTCCCACCCCCCAGCAATTCTAGTTTCAACTCTCCCCAATAGCCTTAGCAAACCTCCCCGCCAGGATATTGGACCCCCGGGATTCAAATGCAACCCGTTCTTTTTGTACAAGTCACTCCTGCCCCAAAAGAGGTCCCAATGATCCAGAAATCTGTATCCCTTCCCTCGCTCCAATCCTTCAGTCATGCATTTATCCTCCACCTCATTCTATTCCTATACTCACTGTCCCGTGGCTCAGGCAGTAATCCTGAGATGACTACCTTTGTGGTCCTGCTTCTCAACTTCCTTCCTAACTCCCTGCTGTCTACTTTCAGGACCTCCTCCCTTTTCCTGCCTATGTCATTGGTACCAATATGTACCACGACCTCTGGCTGTTCTCCTTCCCACTTCAGGGTATCATGGACGCGATCAGAAACATCCTAGACCCTGGCACATGGGAGGCAAACTACCATCCGTTCTTCTTTCCTGTGTCCACAGAATCACCTGTCTGACTCTCTTTATAGAGTCCCCTATCACTGCTGCTATCCTCTTCCTTTCCTGTGTGGCTTCTGAGCCACAGGGCCAGACTCTGTACCAGAGGCGCGACCACTGTTGCTTCCCCCAGGTAAGCAGTACCCCCCTGCAAACAGTACTCATGCAGGAGGGGTACAGCCACAGGGGTACTCTCTAGTCTCTGACTCCTGCCCTTCCCTCTCCTGACTGTTACCCACTTATCTGTCTCCCGAGGCCCTGGTGTGACTACATGCCTATAGCAACTCTCTTTCACCTCCTCACTCTCCCTGACCAGATGAAGGTCATCGAGCTGCATCTCCAGTTCCCTAACGTGGTCCCTAAGGAGCTGCAGCTTGATGCACCGGGCACAAATATGGCCAGCCGGGAGGCTGGGAGTCTCCCAGACTTCCCACATCTGACACTGAGCACAGAACACCAGCCTCACACACATTTCTCCTGTCTATAAACTACACAGTTAACCTACCTCGCCTCGACCCGTTAACGCCTAAGCCCCATTGAGCCAAAACCTTCCCTTTCTGTCTCCCTCTACTCTGTTGCCCGCTCCTCAGACGCCCGCTCTATAAAGCAGTCTCCTTTTAAACTCTTTTAGCTGTTCTCACTGGCTGACGTCCACACGCTTGCGCAGTTGTACCCCAATCAAACCGCTCAAGAAATAACCGACTCCTTTTAAACTCTTCACACTTTTAAACTCTTCTCGCTGTTCTCACTGTTGTGCCGACCATGTAACCTACTCTAGAAACTACCTGGAATTTCCCCCGTGCATAGTCCTCTATTTTTCTAAGCTCCATGCACCTTCCTGAGAGGCTCTTAGAAGATCCTACTGTATCTGCTTTCACCGCCGCTGCCAGCAGTGCATTCCACTCTCTGTGTGGAAAAACTTACCCCTGACATCCCTTCGGTAATTATTTCCAAGGACCTTAAAACTATGCCCTCTCGTGTTAGCCATTTCAGCCCTGGGAAAAAGCCTCCGGCTACTGTGTAAATATTCAGACGTAAATACTGATGATCCTGACAAAATCTACTTAAATGTTGAGAAAATGTTTTGGGACAATCTGAGATACAAAGTCCCAATAAATAACATTTCTGGCTTTAGATTATAGTTTTAATTGAGGTTAAAGATCTACATTAATAGACAAACTCAATCAATTCTTCAGTAATAAGGCCTTGTGAGGAATGTGTTTGAAGAACACCATAACTTGGCAGTTAGTGCAATCACTTTACAGAACCAGCGATCAGATTTCTATTCCCGCCACTGCCTATATGTACATTATCCCTGCGACAAAGTGGATTTTCTCAGGTTTTCTCCCACATTCCAAAGGCATACGGTTAGGGTTAGTGAGCTGTGCATATATGTTGGTGCTGGAAGCATGGTTACACTTGCCTCATTCTAGTTTGGTCATTGATGCAAGACGATGCATTTAGTTGTATATTTTAATGTATATGTGACAAATTAAACAAATCTTTATCTTTAAAAAGTTAAGAACTGCAGGTTCCAAGGGAAGTGGTAAAGTGGATCCTGTTTAGGTGGTTCAGTGGCCGAAGGAATAGATAATGATTGACCTGATAAACTGTAAGAGTACCCATTTTCTTATCCTCACCTGCTTATCACCTCCCTCTGGTGATCCTCCTCCTTCCCTTTCTCCTATGGTCCATTCTCCTCTCCTATCAGATACCTCTTCAATCCTTCATCTCACAACTTCTCACTTCATCGCTCCCCTGCTCCTCCCACACACATTCTTCCTCATCTAGTCTCACCCCTGACTTGCCAGCTGGTACTACTTCTCCTCCCTCCACCACCCGCCCCCCCCCCCAACCTTCTTATTCTGGCTTCTACCCCCTTCCTATCCGGTTCCAATGGTTTAGACGGGGCAGAGTTTGTTAAGTGTGTCCAGGATGGATTCCTGTCACAGTATGTGGACAGGCCGACTAGGGGGAATACCATACTAGATCTAGTACTAGGTAATGAACCGGGTCAGGTCACAGATCTCTCAGTGGGTGAGCATCTGGGGGACAGTGACCACCACTCCCTGGCTTTTAGCATTATCATGGAAAAGGATAGAATCAGAGAGGAAAGGAAAATTTTTAATGGGGGAAGGGCAAATTATGAGGCTAAGGCTAGAACTTGCGGGTGTGAATTGGGATGATGGTTTTGCAGGGAAATGTACTATGGACATGTGGTCGATGTTTAGGGATCTCTTGCAGGATGTTAGGGATAAATTTGTCCCGGTGAGGAAGATAAAGAATGGTAGGGTGAAGGAACCATGGGTGACGAATGAGGTGGAAAATCTAGTCGGGTGGAAAAAGGCAGCATACATGAGGTTTAGGAAGCAAAGATCAAATGGGTCTATTGAGGAATATAGAGTAGCAAGAAAGGAGCTTAAGAAGGGGCTGAGGAGAGCAAGAAGGGGGCATGAGAAGGTCTCGGTGAGTAGGGTAAAGGAAAACCCCAAGGCATTCTCCAACTATGTGAAGAACAAAAGGATGACAGAAGTGAAGGCAGGACCAATTAGAGATAAAGGTGGGAAGATGTGCCTGGAGGCTGTGGAAGTGAGCGAGGTCCTCAGTGAATACTTCTCAGCATGGCTTTGTGAAGGGCAGATCATGTGTCACAAGCCTGATAGAGTTCTTTGAGGAGGTGACCAGGCATATAGATGAGGGTAGTGCAGTGGATGTGATCTATATGGATTTTAGTAAGGCAGTTGACAAGGTTACACACGGTAGGCTTATTCATAAGGTCAGAAGGCATGGGATCCAGGGAAGTTTGGCCAGGTGGATTCAGAATTGGCTTGCCTGCAGAAAGCAGAGGATCGTGGTGGAGGGAGTACATTCGGATTAGAGGGTCGTGACTTGTGGTGTCCCACAAGGATCGGTTCTGGGACCTCTACTTTTCATGATTTTTATTAACGACCTGAATGTGGGGGTAGAAGGGTGGGTTGGCAAGTTTGCACACGACACAAAGGTTGGTGGTGTTGTGGATAGCGTAGAGGATTGTCGAAGATTGCAGACAGACATTGATAGGATGCAGAAGTGGGCTGAGAAGCGGCAGATGGAGTTCAACCCGGAGAAGTGTGAGGTGGTACACTTTGGAAGGACAAACTCCAAGGCAGAGTACAAAGTAAATGGCAGGATACTTGGTAGTGTGGAGGAGCAGAGGGATCTCAGGGTACATGTCCACAGATCCCTGAAAGTTGCCTCACAGGTGGATAGGGTAGTTAAGAAAGCTTATGGGGTGTTAGCTTTCATAAGTCGAGGGATAGAGTTTAAGAGTCGCGATGTAATGATGCAGCTCTATAAAACTCTGGTTAGGCCACACTTGGAGTACTGTGTCCAGTTCTGGTCGCCTCACTATAGGAAGGATGTGGAAGCATTGGAAAGGGTACAGAGGAGATTTACCAGGCTGCTGCCTGGTTTAGAGAGTATGGATTATGATCAGAGATTAAGGGAGCTAGGGCTTTAGTCTCTGGAGAGAAGGAGGATGAGAGGAGACATGATGGAGGTATACAAGATATTAAGAGGAATAGATAGAATGGACAGCCAGCACCTCTTCCTCAGGACATCGCTGCTCAATACAAGAGGACATTTTAGGTAAGGGTAAGAGTGGGAAGTTCAAGGGGGATATTAGAGGAAGGTTTTTTTACTCAGAGAGTGGCTGGTGCGTGGAATGCACTGCCTGAGTCAGTGGTGGAGGCAGATACACTAGTGAAATTTAAGAGACTACTAGACAGGTATATGGAGGGATTTAAGGGGGGAGGTATATGGGAGGCAGGGTTTAAGGGTCAGCACAACATTGTGGACCAAAGGGCCTGTACTGTACAGTACTATCCTATGTTCTATGTTCTGACCAAAATGTCATCTGTTTATTACTTTCCATAGATGGTGCCTGACCCGTTGAGTTCCTCTATCATTTTGTGTGTTGCTCTGGATTTCCAGTGTCTGCAGAATCTCTTGTGTTAATAGTTACCAGGAATAGCTCAGGGATCTTATTAATTGATAGAGGAGGCTTGAGGAGCTGATTAACCTACTCTGCCTGCAATTCATACCTCTGGACCATCGGGCAGATGTATACCAAATGGAATTCAACCCAGAAATGCCATGTGAGGTAATGCAACAAGGCAAGGAAGTACACAGTAAATAGGAGTATACAGTGCAGGATTGGGGAACACAGAAGCCTTGGAGTGCATGTGTAAAGATGCTTTAGAGCAGGGGTAGGCAACTTTAAGCACAAATGATTTTCTAGCATGCGTTATTCATTAATTTGAGGCCAAACGTAACTAGATGCATTTAAATGGATAATTCCCATACTTCAAGTTTTTTATGGCATTTATCTGGTCCACCGTCCGCTCATTAATACGCAATCCGGCCCACAGAGGCAAAAGGGTTGCTGACCCCTGTTTTAGAGTATCAGAACAGGTCAATTAGGTGATTAAAATGCATACAAAGTTGTCTTTTATTTCCCAAGACATGGAATTAGAGACCAGATAAATTGTACTAGAATTAAACTGAACTCTACTTGTGTCTCTCTCTGAGGACTGGACAGAGTTTTGGTATCTTTAGAGTAAAGATATGATTGCACAGAAGAGAATGGAAAGAAGATTTACAAATATATTGCCGTGAATGGAAATCTGTATGGGGTAATTTGGGCTCGTTTCCTTTAGAACTACAAAACAAAAGGGTTTTGTAACTAAGAAGCCCAGTCCCAATGAAGGGTCCTGGCCCTTAAACGTTGTCTGTTTATTCCCTCCATAGATAGTGCCTGACTTGCTGAGTTCCTCCATTCATTTTGTGTATGAATGCCCAAGGGGATACTTAATTACCATGCATAAAATTACAAGACATATTAGCTAGAGCAAATAGAAATTTTCCTTAGCAGAGCAATCAGTTAATAGAGGCATAGATTTAAAACCATTAGTAGAGGGATTAGAAATGAGATGCAGAAACCCTTCTCATTTATCGCAGTAGTTCGTGCAACACTATTACAGCTTGGGGTGTTGGAATTCAATCCCGACACCACCTGTAAGTAGTCTGTACATTCTCCATGTGGAATGCCTGGGTTTCTTCTGGGTGTTCAGGTTCCACCCACAGTCCAAAGACACACTAGTTAGTAGGTTAATTGGTCATTGAAAATTGTCCTGCGATGAGCTAGAGTTGAGTTTGCTGAGATGGCAAAGTCAAAGGGCTATTCTGCGCTGCATTGCTAAATAAAATAAATAAGGATGTGGAACTCGCTGTATGAAAGCAGGACACAAACATTCATTACACTTAAATAGTACTTGGATGTGTACTTTGAGAACCATGGTTTTTAAGGGTGGAATTAAGCTTGCCAGCTCTTTTTCAGCAGCACAAACAATGGGCTGAATAGTCTCACTCTGCCTTGTAGATTTTCTGTGATTCCATGAGATTATTCCCTTAACTATATTGGGATGCAATGTCAACATGAGGAAATCTACAGATGCTGGAGTTTCAAGCAACACACATAAAAGTTGCTGGTGAACACAGCAGGCCAGGCAGCATCTCTAGGAAGAGGTACAGTCGACGTTTCGGGCCTTGACCCTTCGTCAGGACTAACTGAAAGAAGAGCTAGTAAGAGATTTGAAAGTGGGAGGGGGAGGGGGAGATCCGAAATGATAGGAGAAGACAGGAGGGGGAGGGATGGAGCCAAGAACTGAACAGTTGATTGGCAAAAGGGATATGAGAGGATCATGGGACAGGAGGCCTAGGGAGAAAGAATGGATGGACAAGGGGTATAGTGAGAGGGACAGAGGGAGAAAAAGAATGTATGAATATAAATAAATAAATAACGGATGGGGTGTGAGGGGGAGGTGGGGCATTAGCGGAAGTTTGAGAAGTCAACGTTCATGCCATCAGGATGCAATGTGTTAAGATCTCAATGAATCTAAAATGCTGGTTTGTGGCTATTCTACCATAGGTGACATTGAGTCTATTAGTTGGACAGGACACTTTCTTTGGGATACATTTAAGTATTTCACAACCCCTTAGAAAATACATCTGCTTAAACTTTGTTTTCTGAATGAATCACTCTGCAGTTACAAAGTGAAACTGTCAAACGGTAGCTCAACTTAAGGTATCTGAATTACCTTTGATCTGGATTTTGTATTTTTGAAATATCTGTAGCAGAAAGCTTGATTAGTATTAAATGCCATTTGTATCAGAATCAGGTTTAATATCACTGACATAAGCCGTGAAATTTGTTTTGTGAAGGTAATACAGTGCAATACATAAAAACTATAAATTACAGTAAACATACTGTATACAAGGTAAAATAAATTAAATAAGTATTGCAACAAGAACTTTACAGCAGAACTTGTCACTATATTAGAGGGTGTGGTGTTCTCGCATACTTGTTTCTGTTGCCCCAGAGAGCTGAAGGTCAAATTCGACCTTTCTCTTGATTGTGACCTCCAGAGGAGTTGTGTATTGAATATTTCAGTAACATTGTAAATATATTGATTAAGCATTCTTTGTTGTTTAAATAATTCATTATGAAAATGGCATACGTCATCACGCCATTGTGTCATACGTGCGTGCCTTGCTTAAAGTAAAAATGAAGTTAGACTCACATTCCCGACTCTTTGTTTCTGTTGAATTACTTTCATGTTTTGGAGTTACAAAACATAACAAGAAACACTAAATGCCTTATTGTTTCCTACTCCCAGATGTAAAACAATTGAACACAGAATATTACAGCATAGTACAGGCCCTTCAGCCCACAATTTTGTGCCAACCTTTTAACCTTCTCCAAGCTCAAATCCAAACCTTTCCTGCCATATAGCCCTCCGTTTTCTTTCATTCGTGTGCCTATCTAGGAGTCTCTTAAATATCCCTAATGTATCCTCCTCTACCACCACCCAAGTGCATTCCATGGATTTACCACCCTCTGCATAAAAAAACTACCTCTGCCAGCCCCCTACACATCTTTCTATCACCTTAACAGTATATCTTCTTGTACCAACCATTTCCACCCTGGGAAAAAGGCACTGGCTGTCTACTCTATATATGTCTCTTATCATCTTGTACACGACTAGTAAGTTACCTCTCATCCTCTTCACTCCACGGAGAAATGTCATAGCTTGCTCAACCTATCCTTATAGGACATGTTGGCAAATCTCCTCTGCACCCTCTCTAAAGCCTCCAGATCTTTCCTATAATGAGATGACCAAAAATGAACACAATCAGAATTGAATTGAATTGATTTTATTTCTTATATCCTTCACATACATGAGTAAAAATCTTTATGTTACATCTCCGTCTAAATGTGCAAAGCGCAATCACAGTAATTTATAATAAATAGAACAGTCAATGCAACATGGAAAAACACTTAAATCAGCGTGAGTTAATCAGTCTGATGGCCTGGTGGAAGAAGCTGTCCTGGAGCCAGTTGATCCTGGTTTTTATGCTGTGGTACCGTTTCCCGGATGGTAGCAGCTAGAATAGATTGTGGTTGAGGTGACTCGGGTCACCAATGATCCTTTTTTTCACACCTGTCTTTGTAAATGTCCTGAATCATGGGAAGTTCACAACTACAGATGTGCTGGGATGTCCGCACCACTCTCTACAGAATCCAGAATTAAGGGAGGTACAGTTCCCATACCAGGCCACTGCAGCCGGCCAGGATGTTCTCAATTGTGCCCCTGTAGAAAGTTCTTAGGAATTGGGGACCCATACCAAACGTCCTCAAACTGTCTGAGGTGAAAGAGGTGCTGTTGTGCCTTTTTCACCATATAGCTGGTGTGTACAGACCACGAGGTCCTCAGTGATGTGCCGAGGAACTTAAAAGCTGTTTACCCTCTCAACCCCAGATCCATTAATGCCAACAGAGGTTAGCCCGTATCCATTCCTCCTGTAATCCCCAACCAGCTCCTTTGTTTTTGCGACATGGAGGGAGAGGTTGTTTTCTTGACACCACTGTGTCAGAGAGATGACTTCTTCCCTGTAGGCCACCTCATTATTGTTTGAGATTAGGCCAATCAGTGTCGTGGACAAACTTAATTAACAGATTAGAGCTGTGGGTGGCGACGTAGTCATGGGTATACAGGGAGTAAAGGAGGAGACAGTACACAGCCCTGAAGGGCTCCTGTGTTGAGAGTCAGAGGGGCAGAGGTGAGGGAGCTCACTCTTACCACCTGCCGGAGACCAGGATCCAGCTGCACAAGGCAGAGTGAAGGCTGAAGTCTCTGAGCTTCCTGTCGAGTCTGGATGGAATTATGGTGTTGAATGAACTGTAGTCCAAGAACAGCATTCTCACATAAGCATCCTTCTTCTCCAGATGTGTAAGGATGGTATGTAGAGCAGCGGCTGTAAACATTCCTCTCAGTTGTGTTGCGCACATCCTAAGTACCCGCCCTGGGATGCCATCTGTTCCAGCAGCCTTGCCACTATCCACTCGTTGGAAACATCTGCATACCTCAGCTTTAGAGGTGACCAGGTTGCAGATTGTAACGGTGGCTTTCCTTGGAGGCTCAGAGTTAGCAATATCGAACTAAGCGTAAAAGTGATTGCGCTCATCTGGGAGAGTGGCTGCGATGTTGGTGGCACCACTACGTTTGGCTTTGAAGTCTGCGGTGGCACGCAGCTCTCACAAGTCACGTGTGTGATTCATTGTGAATCTCGACTCAATCTTGTCCCTGTATTGTTGTTTCGCTGCCATAATAGCTTTGTAGAGATCATAGCTGCTTCTCTTGAGCTCCTGCTGACTGCTGGCAGAGTTAGCACGGTTAAGTGCTGCTCACATGGAACTACTGATCCAGGGTTTCTGGTTCGGAAAGACCCTGACCAGTTTCTGGGGGGCAACGTCGTCGATGCACTTCCGGATGAAGCACGTGACTCCAGCCGTGAACTCAGACATCCTCATCATGGAAGACATTCCAGTCGACATCACTGAAGCAGTCTTGCAGCATGGAGACTGATTGGTCGGCCCAACAGTGGACGGTTTTATGGCTGCCTCTTGTTTCAGCTTCTGCCTGTATGTCGGCAAAAGCAGGATCGAAGAGTGATCTGATTTTCCAAAAGCTGGGTGAAGGAGAGCTTTGTAAGCATTACGGAAGGGAGTGTAGCAGTGGTCAAGTGTGTTATCTCCACGAGTGCTCACCTGCATGTGCTGACAAAACTTTGGAGAGACTTGTGTCAGTGATGTTCGATTAAAGTCACCAGCGACAATGAAGGTGTATAGTCTCCAGCGTGTTGATGGTCTTGTACGGTTCCTTGAGAGCCGGGTCGGTATCAGCCTGCGATGGACTGTACACCGCTGTGATGATAACAGCCGTGAGCTCCCCTAGGCAGCCAGTAGAGTCTGCACAGCAGCACCAGGTATTCCAGGTCTGGGGAACAAAAGGATTTGAAGGCACACACATTCTTGGGGGTGGCGGGGGGGGGGGGTCACACAAAGCATTGTTGACCATGAAGTATACCCTTCCTCCTTTACTCTTCCCAGAGAGGTTTTTACACCTGTCTGCCTGGAACAGTGAGAACCCAGCGGGTTCGATTAGCACACCGTCTCAGCCTCACCAGGACGCCACTGGCCCTTCTCCCTCATCTTAGGCGCTTCTTCCGAGGAGGTGGTGATGTAAGAGATACTCCAAGTGCAGTCTAACCAGGGTTTTATGGAACTGCAACATTACCCTGTGACTCCTGAACTCAATTCTTCAACTAACAAAGGCAAACACACCATATGCTTTCTTAACCACCCTATCAACTCCAAGATCCTTCTGTTTCTCCACACCGCTAAGAATCCTGCCATAAACCCTGTATTCTGCCATCAAGCTGGACCTTCCAAAGTGAATCACTTAACACTTTTCTGGATTGAACTCCATCTGTCCGTCTGAGATCTGGAAACTCGATACCAGCCAGAATGTGAGGGGTTTCTGTTGATGAGCAGAATCCAACAGCAAGTGGAGCACTTGGAAAAGCTGAATTCTCAGCAGTGCGAATTGATCACAACCTGATCAATGCAGAACCACTTGGGAAATGTAGAGCTTGCAAATGCAAGATGCAATCAATTTTTCCTCCATTCCCAGGATGTAAATTCTATTTGTATGTGTATTAATTAGGAGTCATTGGGAGTTTGAAGAGATTTGGTATGTCAACAAATACACTCAGAAATTTCTGCAGATGTACCGTGGACAGCATTCTGACAGGCTGCATCACTGTCTGGTATGGGTGGGGGAGCTACTGCACAGGATCGAAAGAAGCTGCAGAGGGTAGTAAATTTAGTCGGCTCTGTCTTGGGTACTAGCCTACAAAGTACCCAAAACACCTTCAAGGAGTGGTGTCTCAGAAAGGCAGCGTCCATTATTGAGGACCTCCAGCACCCAGGGCATGCCTCTTTCTCATTGCTACCGTCAGGCAGGAGGTACAGAAGCCTGAAGTCACACACCCAGCAATTCAGGAACAGCTTCTTCCCCCTAACCACCCGATTCCTAAATGGACATTGAACCCTTGAACACGACCTCACTTTTTAAATATATATTATTTCTGTTTTTTGCACGATTTTTAATCTATTCAATATACATATACTGCAATTGATTTACTTACTTATTATTATTTTTCTTCTTCTGTATTAAGTATTGCATTGAACTGCTGCTGCTAAGTTAACAAATTTCACGACACATGCCAGTGATAATAAACCTGATTCTGATTCCGCTCACATTCATGTGCCTGTCTTAACATTTCTTAAAGAGCCCTAATGTTTCTGCCTCTACCATCACCCCCACGCCACGCATTCCAGGCACCCATTACTCAATGTATAAAAAAGCCTCCTCCTCACATCTCCTTTGAAATTACCCCTCTCACCTTAAATGCATGCCCTCTGGTTCAAACAGATATGATTGTCTCCAAGAACTCAGTCTTTATCTGATATAACTGATGAAATATCCCTCACACTACTCACAAATAAGCAACAGTCAGCGTCACTCACTGCTGAGGAGGTACATAATGCAGGGAAATAGAGGACCCACCCTTTGCTCTGTGGATGTGGCAAGTGAGCAGTTTTGATTACTAACAGAGAAATTAATCAATTATTACAGTAAGTTTTATAGTGAATAATAAATAAATATTGACGTTAGGTGACGAAAAGTCACTTGTACTACATTCATTTAGATACTACCACCGACATGAACCAGCTGGGAGCAGCACTGTATTTTGGCACAGTGAGCTGTACAGCCCAAAAGGGTAGCAGGGGACACACACAATAACGTAATGGTTTGAGTATCACTTTATAGCACCAGTGGTCGCCGATCATGGTTCATTTCCTGCCACTGTCAGGAGTTTGTATATTTTCCCCATGACTGCATGGGTTTCCTCCCACATTCTAAAGACGTACAGGATAAGGTTAGTAAGCTGTATGCATACTATGTTGGTGCCAGAAGCACAGCCACATTTCTGGACTGCTCAGCCCAGCCCAACCCTCACTGATTTGATGTGAGGGCAACAACACATTTCACTGTATCACAAACAAGAGAAAATCTGCAGCTGCTGGAAATCCAAGCAATACACACAACATGCTGGAGGACCTCAGCAGGCCAGGCAGCCTCTATTGAAAAGACTATGTCCACATTTCCGGCAAAGACTGGGGGGAAAAACATGAGAAGTCAGAGCAAAAAGGTGAGAGAAAGGGAGGAAGAAACACAAAGAGATAGGTGAAACTGGGAGGGGAGGGGGAAGTAAAGAGCTGGGAAGTTGATTGGTGAAAGAAATACAAGGCTAGAGCAGGGGAATCTGATAGGAAAGGGTAGAAGGCCATGGAGGAAAGAAAAGGGGGAGGAGCACCAGAGGGAGGGAAATGGAAACGGGGAATGTTGCGGGGGGGGGCGGTGGTACATTACCGGAAGTTCAAGAAATCTATGTCAGTCTATGGCCTCCTCTACAGTTGCGATGAAGTCACATTCAGACTGGAAGAACTTCACCTTATATTCTGTCTGAGTAGTCTCCAGCCTGATAGCATGAACATTGATTTCTTGAACTCTGGTAATGCGCCCCTTCCCCCTTCACCATTCCCCATTGCCCTCTCTCATCTTATTACCTCCCTCTGTTGACTGTGCAATATTTAAGTAGGTGAATTTAGTGTGTGTTGAGGTATTAACAAGAATAACACCTAAAGTGGTATCCATCAAGCACCCCCTTCACTCTGCAGATGCCCTCTTCTCATTGGTACCATTTAGGAGCCTGAAGAGACACACTCAACATTTCAAGAATGGCCTTTCCCCTCTATCACCAGCTTTCTGAATGGACAATGAACCCATGAACACTACCTCACTATTTTCCCTCTATTTTAATACTACCAACAGCTGTGGAGGCCAAGTCATTGAGTATATTTAAAGTGAAGGTTGATAGGTTCTTGATTAGTCTGAACAGCAAATGTTACAAAGATAAGGTGGGAGGGCTTCCGGGGTCGAGTATGGAGTGAGTTGGTGCGTGTGAGTGTGGCTCCCGATTTTTATTGAAAATCTACCTGTTTATCTTTGCCGTATGCTCGAGATAACTGGATATTTACCATTGTGAACAATGCGGGACATAGCTGGACATTGAAATGGCAAGTAGAATGTACCTTCAAAGTAAAACTGGGGAAAAAGATAGCGAAGCCTCAAGCAAGAAGGCGGATGTTACAGTAATGGCGCCGTTGCATGCTGCTGGAGCTGGACCCGGACCTGCGCTACCCGATGACTTGGAGAGGCTTCGTTTAGTACTTATTACTGACATGACGCAAGCAGTGCATTCTGCCCTAAAAAGAGAACTTGAAGATGCTTTATCACCAGTGACTGCTACCATGGAACAAATTATGTCTGCTTACGAGACACACGACGAACGCATTTGTGGGGTTGAAGACGGCCTGAATGATTACAGTGACCAACTGGTGAGCGCCGAAGCCGCCATTGCAGCGTTGCAGAGCGAAAACGCATTTCTGAAGGGAAAGCTAGACGACCTTGAAAATCGATCACGGAGATCCAATTTGAGAGTGGTCGGCATTCCTGAAAATTTGGAAGGTTCGGACCCTGTTAAATTTATGACCGAGTTTTTTGACGAAGTGCTGGGGACAGATTTTTTCCCCGAGTCCTCTTGTGTGCTCACTGAGTCAGACGTAAACCATCCGGCGTCTCTGGAGCCAAGCAAACGAGACCAAGAATGTTCCTGGTTTGCTTTCACTCCTTTCAAGATAAGCAACGCATCATCAATCGACGGAAGCAGGAGCTGTATTTCCGCGGACACCGCGTGTTTTTTTAATGAAGATTTTAGTGCGGAGCTGGGTAAAAAACGAGCAGCTTTCAAGGAGGTGAAATCCCTGCTTTACGGCAAGGGGGTCAGGTTTGGCCTGTTGTATCCTGCCCAGCTCCGGGTCATACATGAAGGTAAAAAGCATTATTTCGATACACCAGAGGCGGCTGAAGAGTTTTACCATTCGCGCTGGGGAGAAGAAGAACGAGAAGAGCAATGACTTTTTTTTTAAAAAGGTTATTCATGCAGCAAGGAAAGGGTTTCATGCCGAGGCAAACTGTTAATTTTCACAATCCACTTCTTTGTTCATTTTTCCAGTTTACTTTGTGGAACGCGATCGGGTCGAACTGCTATGCTGCCGAAACTGATTAACAAAAACTTTCAACCAGCAAAATGTAAATATTTGGGATTTATATCTCGGGTGTTTAAGTTGCCCAGTGTGTTTTTTTTTTGTTTTTAATGCTTAGCTTGACCTGTGTCCTTTTTAGCCTATATGTTATATTAAAGGTAGTATAAGTGATAGGATAAATTTTAAGGAGGGGAGCCACCCTAGATTAGATTGAAAGTTGGGCTGTATGGGGAATGCCTTGGAAGTTTTTTGTTGGGTACTGCCTGCAATCATCCTCAATTGGGGAGGTAGATCCAGGTTTCGGGGGTTAATTGGTTTTTTTTGTTGTCTGCGTAAAGGGGTGGAGGGAGTGTTTTGGGGGATTACCATGGCAGTTTATTCTTTTGTGTGTTACGGATTGATCAGACTTTCTTTTCATTGTGCATTATTGTGTGCAACTTATGCCCTCGCACTGTTTTGGATTGTGGGCCCTGTGTGCTTTTTGATATGGTTAGCGTGAGTACTGCCGATGGAGGCCACCCTGTGAGGTTTATTTCTTGGAATGTAAAGGGGCTCAATGGTCCGGTTAAAAGAGCTAAAGTTTTCGCTCATCTGAAACAATTAAAAGCAGATATACTATTTCTACAAGAGACACATTTAGGAGTGGAGGACCATAATAGACTTCGTAAAGCATGGATTAGTCAGGTATTTCATTCCAGATTTAATAGTAGGTCCAGTGGGGTGGCAATATTAATCACCAAAAGAATGCAGTTCACACCATCTGATGTAATCAGTGACCCTAATGGTCGCTTTATTATAGCCTCTGGCTCTCTCTTTCAGATACCTGTTATTTTGGTAAAGGTTTATGCTCCTAATTGGGACGATGTCCAATTTGCAAATAAGGTTTTGTCATTAATACCTAACCTGAATACACATAAGCTAATCTTTTCCGGAGATTTGAACTGTGCTATTGACCCACTGCTTGATAGGTCTTGCCCTAGGGGAACATTTTCCGGTATGGCAAAGGCCTTCTCGATGTTTATGCAACAAAATGGTTATATGGATCCTTGGAGATTTTTGAATCCATCAGTCAGGCAATTCTCTTTCTTCTCTCATGTTCACCACTCCTATTCCAGGCTAGACTATTTCTTTATAGATAATTCCGAAATACCTATGATTAGACAAATTGAATACACTGCTATAGTTATATCTGATCACTCGCCCATGAAACTGGACCTATGTTTTCCTTTAAACGTTAGAGAACGGCCTCTGTGGAGACTTAACCCCCTTTTGCTTTCTAATGAGAAATTTTGTAGTTATATATCGGCTAACATTGACACCTTCTTCGAGACTAACAAAACTGAGTCGGTATCGTACTCTTGCCTTTGGGAAACTTTAAAAGCTTACTTGAGGGGTCAAATAATATCTTATACTTCACATGCCAATAAAGAGCGTAGGAAGGAAATGCAAGTGTTATTGCAATCTATTTGGGACCTGGACAGAAAATACTCTGAGGCACCCATTGCGGAATTATATAAAAGCCGGGTTGATTTGCAAGCGAAGTTTAATCTTCTATCTACAAACCTATCAGAACAATTAATTCTTAAGACACGTGGCCTCTATTATGAATATGATGACAAGGCGAGCCGGCTTATGGCTCATCAGTTGAAACGTCAAGCTGCATCATGACTTATTCCCCAGGTAAGAGACATGCACCAGAACTTGACAAGCAATCCAAAAGAGATTAATAACATCTTTGCAACTTTTTATTCCTCTCTGTATGCCTCAGAGTTCCCCTCAGATAAAACAAATATGGAACGTTTTTTAGATAATTTGGAAATACCAACTCTTGAACCAGAGGAAGTGGAGAACCTAGATCGGGCTGTTGGGCAGGAAGAGATTAATAATGCCATTATGGCTATGCAGAGTGGTAAGTCCCCAGGTCCTGATGGTTATCCAATAGAATTTTATAAGAAATTTAAGGATAAGCTCACACCGGTCCTTCTAGAAGTGTTTCAGGAATCTTTGGAGAATGGCTCCTTACCCCCTTCTCTTTCACAGGCAGCTATTTCACTACTTCTTAAAAAGTACAAGGACCCAACTCAATGTGGATCATATCGCCCCATCTCACTTTGAATGTAGATGTGAAAATTTTGGCTAAAGTGCTTGCATGTCGTTTAGAACGTCCCCTTCCCAAGATAATTTCAGATGATCAAACAGGTTTTATTAAAAATCGCTATTCTTTTTTTAATATCCGTCGACTGGCTGATGTGGTTTATTCACCGAGTGATTCTCCAAGTCCAGAGGTTGTTATCACCTTGAACGCGGAGAAGGCATTTGATAGAGTGGAATGGGTATACTTATATAGTGTTTTGGAGAAATTTGGATTTGGCAGAATATTTATAGCTTGGGTTAAGCTATTATACCACTCGCCTTTAGCGTGTATACAGACAAATTAGTTTCGATCTGACTATTTCCCATTAACACGTGGCACTCGCCAAGGCTGCCCACTGTCCCCTCTTCTTTTTGCTGTGTGTATTTTCATGCTGAGGGCCCAGCGCATGAGTGACAGAGGTATTGAACATGAACTCCAACTTGTGCACATTTGACTGCTTAATTAAAATGGGCCCTTTTCTTTTTGATTTTCTTTACAAACCCTTTAGTTAAGATTCATAAATACAATTCCTTTAATCCTATGCAGTGTACTGTCTGTTATTTCCTGGCACTAATTTGTAACAGGGCAGCAAATTGCACAGCATCCACACAAACCGGGGATTGGGGTGAGAAAGCCGTCACAGTCTCACGAGTTTGGCGGGACCGGAGGGTGTTTCCCCTAGACTCACACAGCCAACAGTATACTAATTTTAATTCATTGTTTTTTGTTTTTTGCACTATACTATTGCCACAAAACAACAATTCACAACATATGCTAGTGATATGAAGGGTGTTACCAGGGAACACCCAGAACTCAGAAATAAGCTCCTTATTTTTGCTAGTACATGATAATAAAGTAGAATATGTATAAAGGACATTTGCAGATGATTAAAAAATTGATCTTAGTTGATGGAGAGGAGGCAAGTTTTCAATTTCAGTCGAATCAGCAATGTTATACAATGTACCCTGCTTGGACAAAAGGAAATTCAACCCATCAGGTCAATACTAGCTCCCAACAGAGAAATCAGAAATCTAAAGTTCGAGGTAAATTTATTATCAAAGTACATATATGAGATCATATACAACCCTGAGATTCATTTTCTTGCAAACATTCACAGAAAATACAAGAAACACAAGAGAATCAATGAAAGCCTGCATCCAACAGGACGGACAAACGACCAATTTGCAAACACAAAAAACAACAAACTGCACGAATACAAAGAGAAAGAAAGATAATAATAATAATAAACACCATCAAATGGCAAACATCATACATGAAAATCTTGCTTTAAAATACAAACTCATAAAATAAATCACATCTTACTCTAAATACAAGCCTGATCCAGTTTTACAGTCAGAATACTAAAAATTATATTACAGCCAATCAGTTATTACAGATAGGACAACCCAATATAACCACCAGGATATAATAATACAGGATAAACAAGCAAGAACAACTTACTTAATAGATATAGCCATTCCAAACACACATAACTTACAGAAATCAAGAAGGGAAAAACATCAGAAATATGCTGAATTAAAACGGAAAATTGAAAGACTGGAACATGACTAAGGTATACACTGTCCCAATAGTAATATCTACAACTAGTATCATCCCAAAGGCACAACACAATAGCATTAAACAATTAGGGCTACACAGTAATACCTATGTAAATCTTCCGAAAGCCACAATACTAAACAATACTAGAATAATCCGAAAGTTCCTTGCAATTGACAAATGAGTGTGCCCGTACTTCAGGTTTTACCAGCTTGAGCTGAGAAAAAATAAATAATAGTCATAGTCATAGTCATAGTCATACTTTATTGATCCCGGGGGAAATTGGTTTTCATTACAGTTGCACCATAAATAATTAAATAGTAATAAAACCATAAATATTTAAATAGTAATATGTAAATTATGAAATAAATCCAGGACCAGCCTATTGGCTCAGGGTGTCTGACCCTCCAAGGGAGGAGTTGTAAAGTTTGATGGCCACAGGCAGGAAAGACTTCCTATGACACTCTGTGTTGCATCTCGGTGGAATGAGTCTCTGGCTGAATGTACTCCTGTGCCCAACCAGTAAATTATGTAGTGGATGGGAGACATTGACCAAGATGGCATGCAACTTAGACAGCATCCTCTTTTCAGACACCACCGTCAGAGAGTCCAGTTCCATCCCCACAACATCACTGGCCTTACGAATGAGTTTGTTGATTCTGCTGGTGTCTGTTACCCTCAGCCTGCTGCCCCAGCACACAACAGCAAACATGATAGCACTGGCCATCACAGACTCGTAGAACATCCTCAGCATCATCCAGCAGATGTTAAAGGACCTCAGCTCCTCAGGAAATAGAGACGGCTCTGACCCTTCTTGTAGACAGCCTCAGTGTTCTTTGACCAGTCCAGTTTATTGTCAATTCATATCCCCAGGTATTTGTAATCCTCCAGCATGTCCACACTGACCCCCAGGATGGAAACAGGGGTCACCGGTACCTTAGCTCTCCTCAGGTCTACCACCAGCTCCTTAGTCTTTTTCACATTAAGCTGCAGATAATTCTGTTCACACCATGTGACAAAGTTTCGTACCGTAGCCCTGTACTCAGCCTCATCTCCCTTGCTGATGCATCCAACTATGGCAGAGTCATCCGAAAACTTCTGAAGATGACAAGACTCTAATAATAATAATAATCTGATAAATAATAAAAAAAATCGAGAACATGAGATGAAGAGTCCTTGAAAGCAAATCCAGAGGTTGTGGGAACAGTTCAGTGCTGGGTGAGTGAAGTTGAGTGAAGTTATCCCCTCTGGTTCAAGAGCCTGATGGTTGAGGGGTAATAACTGTTCCTGAACCTGGTGGTGTGGTCCTGAGACTCCTGCACTTACTTCTTTATGGCTGCAACAGGATATATGAACATTTGGAGAGGCATAATATGATTAGGAATAGTCAGCATGGCTTTGTCAAAGGCAGGTCGTGCCTTACAAGCCTGATTGAATTTTTTGAGGATGTGACTAAACACAGTGATGAAGTGTAGAGCAGTAGATGTAGTGTATATGGATTTCAGCAAGGCATTTGATAAGGTACCCCATACAAGGCTTATTGAGAAAGTAAGGAGGCATGGGATCCAAGGAGATATTGCTTTGTGGATCCAGGACTGGCTTGCCCACAGAAGGCAAAGAGTGGTTGTAGACAGGTCATATTCTGCATGGAGGTCAGTCGCCAGTGGTGTGCCTCAGGGATCTATTCTGGGTTCCCTGCTCTTCGTGATTTTTATAAATGACCTGGATTAAGAGGTGGAGGGATAGGTTAGTAAATTTGCTGATGACACAAAGTTGGGGGTGTTGTGGATAGTGTGGAGGGCTGTCAGAGGTTACAGCAGGATATTAATAGGGTGCAAAACTGGGCTGAGAAGTGGCAGATGGAGTTCAACACAGATAAGTGTGAGGTGGTTCATTTTGGTAAGTCAAATATGATGGCAGAATATAGTATTAATGGTAAGACTCTTGGCAGTGTGGAGGATCAGAGGGATCTTAGGGTCCCAGTCCATAGGACACTCAAAGCTGCTGCACAGGTTGACTCTGTGGTTAAGAAAGCATACAGTGTATTGGCCTTCATCAATCGTGGGATTGAGTTTAGGAGCTGAGAGGTAATGTTGCAGCTATATAGGACTCTGATCAGACCCCACTTGGAGTACTGTGCTCAGGTCTGGTTGCCTCACTATAGGAAGGATGTGGAAACCATATAAAGGGTGCACAGGAGATTTACAAGGATGTTGCCTGGATTGGAGAGCATGCCTTATGAGAATAGGTTGACTGAACTTGGCCTTTTTTCCTTGGAGTGATGAGAGGTGACCAGATAGAGGTGTATAAGATAACAGGAGGCATTGATCATGTGGATAGTCAGGGGCTTTTTTCCAGGGCTGGAATGGCTAGCAGGAGAGCGCACACTTTAAGGTGCTTGGAAGTAGGTACAGAGGGGATGTTAGGGGTAAGATTTTTTACACAGAGAGTGATGAGTGCGTGGAATGGGCTGCCAGTGACAGTGATGGAGGCGGATAGGGTTTTTTTAAGAGACTCCTGGACAGGTACATAGAGCTCAGAAAAATAGAGGTAACCCTGGGTAATTTCCAAAGTAAGGACATGTTCAGCACAGCTTTGTGGGCCGAAGGACCTCTATTGTGCTGTAGGTTTTCTATGTTTCTGTGCCTGGTATGGAGGCTCCAAACCAAACAGGTTGTAGAGAGTTGTAGATTCAGGCAGCTCCCTCATGGATACATTACGGAAATGTGAAAAATGTGGTGACTCAAAAAGGCGGTGTACATCAATTCGGATCTGCACCATTAGGACGTGCCCTCTTGGAGCCCCACGCTCAACATGTTAGGAATAGCTTCTTTCCCTCTACCATCAGAACAGACCATGAACATCTGAACACTACCACACTATTTCTCTTATGCACTATTGATTTTCTAAGTTACAGCAGTTTTTACATTTTGGTCTATACTGCTGCTGCAAAAATTTTACTATATACGTCAGTGATGGTAAAACTAGTTCTGATTCTAGATTTCCATCATTTGCATGTGTTTTATTTTATTTTCACAGACGTGAAGTCAAGGGGAACAATTAGAGGAGGATCAGCAAAATCGTTCTGGAATGACTCAGCAGCTCAACCAGCACCTGTGGGTGAAAGGAACTGTTGATGAATCAGATCAAGACCCTGCATCAGGACTGAGAGGGGACTACACTCTGAGTTCTCATGGAGGGTCTTGATCAAGGAGCCTCAGGACCCACACCACCAGGTTCAGGAACAGTTAATATCCCTCAACCATCAGCTCTTGAACCAGAAGAGATAACTTCACTCACCCCAACACCAGACTGATTCCACAGAACACGGAAACCTACAGCACATTACAGGTCCTTCGGACCACATGTTGTGCCGACCACGTAACCTACGCTGGAAACTGCCTAGAATTACCCTTCTGCATAGCTCTCTATTTTTCTAAACTCTAAGAAGCTCTTAAAAGACCCTACTGTATTCGCTTCCACCACCATCGCTGGCAGTTCATTCCATGTATCCGCCACTCTCTGCACTCTTTCTATAGTATTCACATCTTTCCTGTAGTGAGGTGACCAGAACTGAACGCAATACTCCAAGTGGGTTCTAACCAAGGTCTTGAGTAGCTGTAACATTACCTCACAGCTCTTGACCTCAATCCCACAGTTGATGAAGGCCAACATACCATTCGCCTTAACAATACTGTCAACCTGTGAAGCAGCTTTGAGCGTCCTATGGACACGGACCCTAAGGTCTCTCTGATCCTCCACACTGGCAAGAGTCTTATCTTTAATACTATATTCTGCCTTCAAATTTGGCCTAGCAAAGTGAACCACCTCATACTTAACCGGGTTGAACTCCATCTACCACTTCTCAGCCAAATTCTGCATCCTACCGATGTCCCACTGTAACCTCTGACAACCTTCCAGACTATCCACAACACCCCCAACCTTCGTGTCATCAGCAAACTTACTAACACATCCTTCTACTTCTTCATCCAGGACATTTATAAAAATCACAAAGAGGAAGGGTCCTAGAACAGATCCCTGCAGAACACCACTGGTCACCGACCTCCATGCAGAATACCAACCACTACCTATTGACTTATTTGCAAGGACTCTACAACTCATGTTCTCAATATTATTTATTGATTTTTTTTTCTTCTTTTTATATTTGCAGATAGTTGTCTTTTGCACATTGGCTGTTTATCATTCCAGTTGTGTGTCATCATTCATTGATTCCATTGTATATTTTGTATTTACTATGAATACCCTCAAACTTTGAACTTTGTGCATTGATTCAATTTTAATCATGGATACTATCTACATGAGGCTTGCATGTTCTTCCTGTGGCAGCAACAAGTTCCTTCCAGATAGCAAAGAAATGTGGCTGATAGGTTACTTGGCAAGTGTGAAGTGAAAATGGAATAGGTGGTGGTTTGCTGCGGGTGGGGGAAGAGCACTGGCACAGGGTGTGGTGAGACAAAGGGCCCATTTCCTGTGCTCAGTGACTCTCAGAAACTGGAAGTCAAATACTGAAGAAACTTTGGCTTCGTCTCAGATACAGCCACATAACTTCCTGAGACTTTGTCCTCTCGTTCAATAATAAGCAATACCCTAGTCTGGTTGTTGCAAAAAGTAATTATTGCTCGTATGAGTAATATTTTGGGGAATTGCTTCATGGGTTATTTTATTTTCATATCTTTATCATTGCTACTGATCTCCTGCAATTAAAGTTCAAAGTCAATTTATTATAAAAGTACATATATGCCACCATATACAACCCTGAGATTCACTTTCCTGCAGGCATTCACATTTGTTACAAAGAAACACAATAGAATTAATGAAAAACTGCACACAGAGATGAACAATCAATGTGCAAGACAACAAATTGAATCAGAATCAGGTTTAATATCACTGGCCTATGTTGTGACATTGGTTATTTTGCTGCAGCAGTACAGTGTAATACATAATCATAAAAACACAGATTAGTGTAATACACTGTAAGGTTTCACTGCTAATGTAATGGCTTCTCTGTAATGTTCCACTGCTGACGTAATGGTTTCTCTGTAGCAGCAATGTTTGGGTTATGACTAGAGATAACGGGACATGATAGCCAATGAGCAGGATGTTGTTCTCTTTTGTGTGTCTGGGAGCCGGGAACTCATGGTCTTTTGCCTGGGAGAGATGAGGAGAAAAGACGTGAATGGAGAGAGTTGGTAGACTTCGGACAGAGTGGACTTGAAGCGAGAGTCCGAAGGTCAGCGATGATCGGAGGAGGTTGATGGTGGACAAACGGCCTTATCAGTGAGCTCCAACGTTGCGCATTAGAGCGTTTCATGAGAATGGGCCCTTTTTCTTTTTTTGTTTCTTTACTAAACATATAGTCAAATTAAGAATTATAAAACTCAATCATTTAATCGCATATTGTGTACTGTTTGTTATTGCATGGTACTGATTTGTAACAGGGACCACATCACACAGCATCCACCCAATGAGATTTCTTAAATTTGGCCGGAGACGAAGAATGATGTACCCAATCTTAAATCTTTATTTAGCTATTGCTGCACATACCATAGGCCTTATTTCTCAAACAATGCCAAAGCATTTTTATCTGGGTATTTTTCTCAACCGTGGGTTCTGAGAAAGTAAAATGGAAATGAGAGACAAAAAGGCGAAGAGAGATGGCACTATGGCAAACTGGGAAACTTGACAATACTTCAACAATCTTCTTGAAAGATGAGATAGAAACATAGAACACATAGAAAAATAGGTGCAGGAGTAGGCCATTCGGCCCTTCGAGCCTGCACCGCCATTTATTATGATCATGGCTGATCATCCAACTCAGAACCCCACCCCAGCCTTCCCTCCATACCCCCTGACCCCCGTAGCCACAAGGGCCATATCTAACTCCTTCTTAAATATAGCCAATGAACTGGCCTCAACAGTTTCCTGTGGCAGAGAATTCCACAGATTCACCACTCTCTGTGTGAAGAAGTTTTTCCTAATCTCGGTCCTAAAAGGCTTCCCCTCTATCCTCAAACTGTGACCCCTCGTTCTGGACTTCCCCAACATCGGGAACAATCTTCCTGCATCTAGCCTGTCCAATCCCTTTAGGATCTTATACGTTTCAATCAGATCCCCCCTCAATCTTCTAAATTCCAATGAGTACAAGCCCAGTTCATCCAGTCTTTCTTCATATGAAAGTCCTGCCATCCCAGGAATCAATCTGGTGAACCTTCTTTGTACTCCCTCTATGGCAAAGATGTCTTTCCTCAGATTAGGGGACCAAAACTGCACACAATACTCCAGGTGTGATCTCACCAAGGCCTTGTACAACTGCAGTAGTACCTCCCTGCTCCTGTACTCGAATCCTCTCGCTATAAATGCCAGCATACCATTCGCCTTTTTCACCGCCTGCTGTACCTGCATGCCCACTTTCAATGACTGGTGTATAATGACACCCAGGTCTCGTTGCACCTCCCCTTTTCCTAATCGGCCACCATTCAGATAATAATCTGTTTTCCTATTTTTGCCACCAAAGTGGATAACTTCACATTTATCCACATTAAATTGCATCTGCCATGAATTTGCCCACTCACCCAACCTATCCAAGTCACCCTGCATCCTCTCAGCATCCTCCTCACAGCTAACACTGCCACCCAGCTTCGTGTCATCCGCAAACTTGGAGATACTGCATTTAATTCCCTCATCCAAGTCATTAATATATATTGTAAACAACTGGGGTCCCAGCACTGAGCCTTGCGGTACCCCACTAGTCACCGCCTGCCATTCTGAAAAGGTCCCGTTTATTCCCACTCTTTGCTTCCTGTCTGCTAACCAATTCTCCACCCACACCAATACCTTACCCCCAATACCGTGTGCTTTAAGTTTGCACACTAATCTCCTGTGTGGGACCTTGTCAAAAGCCTTTTGAAAATCCAAATATACCACATCCACTGGTTCTCCCCTATCCACTCTACTAGTTACATCCTCAAAAAATTCTATGAGATTCGTCAGACATGATTTTCCTTTCACAAATCCATGCTGACTTTGTCCGATCATTTCACCGCTTTCCAAATGTGCTGTTATCACATCCTTGATAACTGACTCCAGCAGTTTCCCCACCACCGACGTTAGGCTAACCGGTCTATAATTCCCCGGTTTCTCTCTCCCTCCTTTTTTAAAAAGTGGGGTTACATTAGCCACCCTCCAATCCTCAGGAACTAGTCCAGAATCTAACGAGATCTAGCACATACTAACCTATTACTGTGCTGTGTGGCTTGCAGAGTAAAGACCACTTATTACTTACTAAGTTTGTAAACAGTCAACTATTAGCCTATCGCCACAAAAGCAGGAACAGCACTGACACACAAGCCTAGGTATTTACAAAGTCAAATGCTAGTTTTTCAAAATTAAAGCCTAGTTCTTCTGGATTTCTTCGCAGCAAAGTCCTTGATCAGATCTCTAAAATCCAGTTTCCGAACAAGACCACTTTCAAGCGACATCACAGTAAGATGATTCAGCCTGTCCTGTCCCATTGTGGACCTGAGCTTATTCTTCACCAGCTTGAGCTTGGCGAAAGATCGTTCACCACTTGCACTTGTGACAGGGAGAGTCAGGTAAAGCCTCAAAGCAATACTTACATTTGGGAAGATGACCTGCAAGTTTTTTTTTTCCTCTGAGGAAGCATAAAACCTCTGTTGTGGATGAAATATCTTTGCCACTTACAAATTCCCTGAAATGGACAATCTCCTCCACAAAGTCTAACTCCAGGTCAGCTGAATATTTGCTTTGGAGATCAGATGCTCTCTTGCGCAGATCTTGTACAGAGAGAAAAGTCGGGTTGCCAACTTTCTTACTCCCAAATAAGGGACAAAAGTAGCAGTCAAATATGGGACACTTGTGAAAGGCTACCATGACTATGAAGCCTTGTGCGGGCACCTGTGTGCGCATGTGTGACGTGCGCATGTGCGTATGTGCCGATTTTCTTCCCCTCCACAAATCGGTTTTGGCTTAATCTTCCCGACTACATTCTACATACATTATTTCTATTTTATATACGCTGTGTATTTATCATATCATTCCTATATGTTAGAGTTATTTTAGGTTTTATGTGTTATTTGGTATGATTTGGTAGGTAATTTTTTGGGTCTGGGAACGCTCAAAATTTTTTCCCATATAAATTAATGGTAATTGCTTCTTCGCTTTACGCCATTTCCACAAGAAAGGTTTCATAGGAACACTCTACCTTAGCGGGGGAAATATGGGACAAGGGCGGTCCTGTATGGGACAAACCAATTTAGCCCAATATACGGGATGTCCCGGCGAATACAGAACAACTGGCAACCCTAAAGAGAAGGGATATTGTTTAGGATGCCAAATGTGTTGCTAAGGTCATTATATGATGCAAATCCACAATCAATTTCTGCAAGTAATCTATCCATCACGACCAAAAACAACAGTAGCTAAATTTTCTCTGGCTGACAAGCCAACATCAGGTGTTGTGGATTCACCCAGAAAGGCTCTATGTTTTCTTTTTCATTGGGTGTCTTCTTTGTACACTTGTGAGACTGTTGGGAGACATAGTTTTAGCCTGGGTCTCAAAAGTATCAAATTGATCACGCAAGCTTGCTATGTATCCCCGTAGTGATCTCACCAAGTCCACAACATTATACAGGTCTAGATTTACAGCTTGCAATGCAACACTTGCACTTTCAAAGTGCTGAAGAATGCAATGCCAGTGGAAGGGGAGTATAAGAGTCATTGCCTTGATATGTACTCACCATTTACGAGCTTGCATTTGAAGTGAAATTTGGAGAAAAAACGTCTCTGCTGTTTGTATACTCGTTCCGAAGCTTTGATATCCACATCCTTATTCTGGCAGGACTCCAGCCCTTTCTTAGCCCAGTATGCTCGGACTGAATTACCTAACGTTTCCTTTCCCCAGTGAGCAGGATCAGTGTAAGGATCCTCAGTAGCGGTAGCATTAACATTAATGGCGGCCCGACTTGGTTGTTCGGAGGCCTCTGTGGTCAGGAATCCCAAAGTCATGCTCTCTGCCTCTTAACGTTAGCTGCTGACTGTGGCAAGGACAGTGGTCCTGTGCAAAAGCTGGTGCTAGCACTAGCTGTTGAACAAGTCTCCATTTGTCCACCGGTCTCAGACTGTGGCAAGAGTGATGGTACTGCTGCATCATCGACCAACAGGTTTAAAAAAATTCTGTCAATTTCAAAGTCTTTTTTAATGCTTCTTTCTCATGGTCCTCTTTTTCTTGTTTCTTTTTTTCTTTTCTGTGCTCCACTCTTGTATTTTTTTTTGTCTGCCATGATGATAGCTATCTATTTTGGGACCCTCTGCAGCTCGGGCCCCTGGGCTGCAGCCCAGCCTAGACCCGCCTAAAGTCCAGCCCTGGGTAGGGAGTATGTAAAGCATGAAATGAATAGACACAGTGATCATATAAAAGGTCAGTTCCTCCTTAAATTAACATGGATCCAACTTTCCTTTCCTGTCGCACAGACCTTTCTTTTTGATAAAAGAAAATTAATCCTTAACCAATTTAATCCTGTGTTCACTGGCAGAAAAAACTGGAATGGGCAAGAAGGGGAGTTTTTTTCCCCCAAATAAAGCACAGCAGATTGGTGCGATTAGAACACAGTTAGGAAAAAAAAGCAGTGGAAGCAGATCAATTGCAACCTTAACTTTGAAGAGGAAAGATTTGTAGAACTGCAGACAAGAGCTGGAAGATCTGGGGAGTTAAGGTCAAATGAAAAGAAAAGGCATGAGTGTGCCACATCAACTGGAATACTTCTGCATTGTATGGTTTTACCACCTCTAGGCAGTATACCACCTCTACTGCCTAACTGTCTTAGTTGGAATGTGATTGGGGCGGCACAGTGGCACAACATTTACAGTACAAGTGACCAGGGTTCAATTCCCACTGCCGCTCATATGGAGTTTGTCCTTTCTCCCTCTGACTGCATAGGTTTCCTCCCACAGTCCACCTGTTGGCAGGTAAATTGATCATTGCAAATGGTCTTTTGATTAGGCTAGGGTTAACTTGGGGGATTGCTGAATGGCATGACTCAAAGGGCCTATTCCGCACTGTATTTCAATCAATCAATAGAAGTGTTGGGCAGCTCATATAACAGGGAAATAGGAGTTCCTACATCGAGGCAAGGACAAAATTCTATCTCTCAATGGAAAAGCTTACAGAGAGTGGTGGATACAGCCTAGTCTATCACAGCTAAAGTCCTCCACACCATTGACCACAAACATATAGTGCGCTTTCACAGGAAAGCAGCATCCCTCATCAAGGACTCCCACTATCCAGGCCATGCTCTCTTCTCACTGCTGCCATCAGGAAAAAAGGTACAGGAGAGCCTCAGAACATACACCATCAGGGTCAGGAGCAATTGCTACCCCCTCGCTCATCAGGCTCCTAAACCAGAGGGGATAACTTCACTCACCCATCATTGAGCTGTTCCACACAACCTATAGACTCACTTTCAAGGACTCTTCATCTCATGTTCTTGATATTTCTTATTAATTATTAGTTATCATTACTTTTTTCTTTTTTTTTTGCAAATTGGTTATTTATCCATCCTATTGGGCACAGACATTCAGTGATTCTACTGTATTTCTTGTGTTTACTGTGATTGCTCACATTAAAATGAATCTCAGGGCTGTATATGGTGTACTGTATATGTACTTTGATAATACATTTACTTTGAATACTGTATCAAAGTTTGATCTGAACTGAACACACTGATGAGGGAGAGTGAGAAGTGGAGAGTCCGTCATCGTGTCCGTTGCCGGCTCCCTAGGCCTCGTACGTAGTATTAGTAGTACGAAGTAGTATTAGTAGTAGTAGTTGGGGGTTACTACAGTAAGAACTGAGCTCAGCTTCAGATGGAAGAACTCAATGGGTCAGCAGAGAGAAATGGGTCAGGACCTTTTATCTGCCCATTTCTCCCTACAGACGCTGCTTGACCTGCTGAGTTCCAGCAGCTCAGCTTTTTTCCCTCGAAAGTTGGAGCCTTTCCAATTGCCGAATCCCAACTTCAGCTCTCCTACCAACTTCATTTAAGGCACTTCCTTCACAGAAAGGAAGTCAGTGAAAGAAAATCTTAGTTTAGAGCTGAATCATCCATGCGTAACTTTATTTCAGGGTTATCCTAACCCCAGTTCTCCCTCCATCCTCAAACTGTCAATGGCCACCCGGATACAAGGTGCTGACGGCGAACAGATGAACAATCACTCGCTCTCTCCGCTTTTCCTCCCCCTAACTCATTATTTCCCTTTTCTTCTCTCCTTTATACAGTACATATGCAAATCACAACAGGTCTTCACGGCTTCACACACGCATACAAATAATTATTACGTGATGTTTTTATCAATTGTGTTGGTGAGTATTGCTTCAGTATCGAATGGACTAAGGACAGAGAAGAATAAATAATATTTTACAATGAAGTTCCCCTCTCCCTCCCAAACGAATCGACTATTAATTATTAATCACAGACGAGAACATTTCATTATGCAATACGGCCGGTTTCCTACACTAACCTGCTGAATTTTCAGGCCTGTGTACGGTAGATTCTGGGAGGAAGGGCAGAGGAGCTGAGCGTTGCTGTTATTTTCTCTGCCACTATTTCCCTTGCTTACTCGCTTCTCTGCCGGGGCTGTTTATTGCACAGCGTGCTCATCCCCCGTTCCTCCCGAGTCCAGAGGGACGTTTCAAGCCTCTCGGAAACTTCCTCTTTGCATCATAAAGGTCAGCAGCAACATCGCAGCAAGGAAGAACCTCTCTTTCTCCGCCTTCCGCAGCGGTTAGCTGGGACTTGTAGTTCGTAACGCACGCCATTCCCTCAGTACTGTATATCAAAGGGCGTTCTCGCCTGACCAGATTCCGGATCCTCTGTAGGCTTATCTCTTCAACTTGACCTATGCTGAAAAAAAAGTGAAAAATCGTGCGGCACTTCTTCATAGAAAGGGTAATTAGAATTTGGGAGATCCCTTCTTCAAGGGTCTGGGTGGGAAACGTTCACTGTTCACTCCTCTCCATTGCTGCTGCCTGACTGCTGAGTTCTTCCAGCATTTCGTGTGTTTTTCGTTTCTCCAAAAGCCCTGAACGAAATACGTCCTTGGTTGAACGGGGATACAAAATGAAAATGGCAAAGAGAACTGAGGTGCAAATGAGCTTTAATCTTAATTGGTTCTGTTCTAAATTCCACATGGCCCCGTCAGTGTAATAGGAAGCCCACGTTTCTGCGTCTCTGAGAAATAATTCAAGATTGTTTAATGTCAATTACAGTTCAAAAGTATAAGAAGAATTAAATAATTGTTACTCTGGATCTGATGTAACACAAAAACACACAATAAGAATACAATAATAATCCTGTGCTCAGCACAAAATAGAACATAGAATAGTACAATACAGTACAGGCCCTTCGGCCCACAATGTTGTGCCGACCCTCAAACCCTGCCTCCCATATAAGCCCCCATCTTAGATTCCTCCATATACCTGTCTAGTAGTCTCTTAAACTTCACTAGTGTATCTGCCTCCACCACTGACTCAGGCAGTGCATTCCACGTACCAACCACTCTCTGAGTAAAAAACCTTCCTCTAATATCCCCCTTGAACTTCCCACCCCTTACCTTAAAGCCATGTCCTCTTGTATTGAGCAGTGGTGCTCTGGGGAAGAGGCGCTGGCTATCCACTCTATCTATTCCTCTTATTATCTTGTACACCTCTATCATGTCTCCTCTCACCCTCCTTCTCTCCGAAGAGTAAAGCCCTAGCTCCCTTAATCTCTGATCATAATGCATACTTTCTAAACCGGGCAGCATCCTGGTAAATCTCCTCTGTACCCTTTCCAATGCTTCCACATCCTTCCTATAGTGAGGTGACCAGAACTGGACACAGTACTCCAAGTGTGGCCTAACCAGAGTTTTATAGAGCTGCATCATTACATCGCGACTCTTAAACTCTATCCCTTGACTTATGAAAGCTAACACCCCACAAGCTTTCTTAACTACCCTATCCACCTGTGAGGCAACTTTCAGGGATCTGTGGACATGTACCCCGAGATCCCTCTGCTCCTCCACACTACCAAGTATCCTGCCATTTACTTGGTACTCTGCCTTGGAGTTTGTCCTTCCAAAGTGTACCACCTCACACTTCTCCGGGTTGAACTCCATCTGCCACTTCTCAGCCCACTTCTGCATCCTATCAATGTCTCTCTGCAAACTTTGACAATCCTCTACACTGTCTACAACACCACCAACCTTTGTGTCATCTGCAAACTTGACAACCCACCCTTCTACCCCCACATCCAGGTCGTTAATAAAAATCACGAAAAGTAGAGGTCCCAGAACAGATCCTTGTGGGACACCACTAGTCACAATCCTCCAATCTGAATGTACTCCCTCCACCACCACCCTCTGCCTTCTGCAGGCAAGCCAATTCTGAATCCACCCGGCCAAACTTCCCTGGATCCCATGCCTTCTAATTTCTGAATAAGCCTACCGTGTGGAACCTTGTCAAATAGAAACATAGAAACATAGAAAATAGGTGCAGGAGTAGGCCATTCGGCCCTTCGAGCCTGCACCGCCATTTATTATGATCATGGCTGATCATCCAACTCAGAACCCAGCCTTCCCTCCATACCCCCTGACCCCTGTAGCCACAAGGGCCATATCTAACTTCCTTTTAAACATAGCTAATGAACTGGCCTCAACAGTTTGCTGTGGCAGAGAATTCCACAGATTCACCACTCTCTGTGTGAAGAAGTTTTTCCTAACCTCGGTCCTAAAAGGCTTCCCCTCTATCCTCAAACTGTGACCCCTCGTTCTAGACCTCCCCAACATCGGGAACAATCTTCCCGCATCTAGCCTGTCCAATCCCTTTAGGATCTTATACGTTTCAATCAGATCCCCCCTCAATCTTCTAAATTCCAACGAGTACAAGCCCAGTTCATCCAGTCTTTCTTCATATGAAAGACCTGCCATCCCAGGAATCAATCTGGTGAACCTTCTTTGTACTCCCTCTATGGCAAAGATGTCTTTCCTCAGATTAGGGGACCAAAACTGCACACAATACTCCAGGTGTGGTCTCACCAAGGCCTTGTACAACTGCAGTAGTACCTCCCTGCTCCTGTACTCGAATCCTCTCGCTATAAATGCCAGCATACCGTTCGCCTTTTTCACCGCCTGCTGTACCTGCATGCCCACTTTCAATGACTGGTGTATAATGACACCCAGGTCTCGTTGCACCTCCCCTTTTCCTAATCGGCCACCATTCAGATAATAATCTGTTTTCCTATTTTTGCCACCAAAGTGGATAACTTCACATTTATCCACATTAAATTGCATCTGCCATGAGTTTGCCCACTCACCCAACCTATCCAAGTCACCCTGCATCCTCTTAGCATCCTCCTCACTGCTAACACTGCCACCCAGCTTCGTGTCATCCGCAAACTTGGAGATGCTGCATTTAATTCCCTCATCCAAGTCATTAATATATATTGTAAACAACTGGGGTCCCAGCACTGAGCCTTGCGGTACCCCACTAGTCACCGCCTGCCATTCTGAAAAGGTCCCGTTTATTCCCACTCTTTGCTTCCTGTCTGCTAACCAATTCTCCACCCACACCAATACCTTACCCCCAATACCGTGTGCTTTAAGTTTGCACACTAATCTCCTGTGTGGGACCTTGTCAAAAGCCTTTTGAAAATCCAAATATACCACATCCACTGGTTCTCCCCTATCCACTCTACTAGTTACATCCTCAAAAAATTCTATGAGATTCGTCAGACATGATTTTCCTTTCACAAATCCATGCTGACTTTGTCCAATCATTTCACCGCTTTCCAAATGTGCTGTTATCACATCCTTGATAACTGACTCCAGCAGTTTCCCCACCACCGACGTTAGGCTAACCGGCCTATAATTCCCCGGTTTCTCTCTCCCTCCTTTTTTAAAAAGTGGGGTTACATTAGCCACCCTCCAATCCTCAGGAACTAGTCCAGAATCTAACGAGTTTTGAAAAATTATCACTAATGCATCCACTATTTCTTGGGCCACTTCCTTAAGCACTCTGGGATGCAGACCATCTGGCCCTGGGGATTTATCTGCCTTCAATGCCTTACTAAAATCCATATAGATCACATCCACTGCACTACCCTCATCTATATGCCTGGTAACCTCCTCAAAGAACTCTATCAGGCTTGTTAGACACAATCTGCCCTTCACAAAGCCATGCTGACTGTCCCTGATCAGACCTTGATTCTCTAAATGCCCAGAGATCCTATCTCTAAGAATCTTTTCCAACAGCTTTCCCACCACAGACGTAAGGCTCACTGGTCTATAATTACCCGGACTATCTCTACTACCTTTTTTGAACAAGGGAACAACATTCGCCTCCCTCCAATCCTCCGGTACCATTCCCGTGGACAACGAGGACATAAAGATCCTAGCCAGAGGCTCAGCAATCTCTTCTCTCGCCTCGTGGAGCAGCCTGGGGAATATTCCGTCAGGCCCCGGAAACTTAGCTGTCCTAATGTATTTTAACAACTCCAACACCTCCTTTCCCTTAATATCAACATGCTCCAGAACATCAACCTCACTCATATTGTCCTCAGCATCATCAAGTTCCCTCTCATTGGTGAATACCGAAGAGAAGTATTCATTGAGGACCTCGCTCACTTCCACAGCCTCCAGGCACATCTTCCCACCTTTATCTCTAATCGGTCCTCCCTTCACTCCTGTCATCCTTTTTTTCTTCACATAATTGAAGAATGCCTTGGTGTTTTCCTTTACCCTACTCACCAAGGCCTTCTCATGCCCCCTTCTTGCTCTTCTCAGCTCCTTCTTAAGCTCCTTTCTTGCTTCCCTATATTCCTCAATAGACCCATCTGATCCTTGCTTCCTAAACCTCATGTATGCTGCCTTCTTCCACCTGACTAGATTTTCCACCTCACTTGTCACCCATGGTTCCTTCACCCTACCATTCTTTATCTTCCTCACCGGGATAAATTTATCCCTTAAATCCCGCAAGAGATCTCTAAACATCGACCACAGGTCCATAGTACATTACCCTGCAAAAACATCATCCCAATTCACACCCGCAAGTTCTAGCCTTATAGCCTCAAAATAGCATTTAGAAAGAAAGCACAACAGCAGTTCTGCTTCCTTAGGAGTTTGTGAAGATTCAGCATGACATCTAAAACTTTAACAAAATCCTACAGATGTTGGATGGAAAGTATATTGACTGGTTGCATCATGCCCTGGTATGGAAACACCAATTCCCTTTAACAGAAAATCCTACAAACAGTAGTGGATACAGCTCAGTCCATCACAGGTAAAGTTCTTCCCACTATTGTGCACATGGAGCACTGTCACAGGAAAGCAGCATCCATCATCGGGAACCCCCACGACCCGTGGCATGCTCCCTTCTCGATGCTGCCATTAGGAGGTACAGGAGCCTCAGGATCCACACTACCAGGTTCAGGAAGAATTATTACCCCTCAACCAAGGGGGATAACTTCACTTACCCCGTCACTGAACTGTTCCCACAACCTGTGGACCCACTTTCAGGGTCTCTTCATCTCATGTTCTTGATATTTATTATTTACAGTCGGCCCTCCTTATCCGCGGGTTCCGCATGCGTGGATTCAACCAGCCACAGATCGGGAAAACCTGGAAGTTCTCTCTCCAGCACTCGTCGTTTTAGCATTTTTTCTTGTCAGTTTTTCCTAAACAATACAGTATAACAACTATTTACATGGCATTTACATTGTATTAGGTGTTATAAGTTATCTAGAGATGATTTAAAGTATACGGGAGGATATGCGTAGGTTATATGCAAATACTACGCCATTTTATATAATGGACTTGAGCATCCACGTTTTTGGGTATCCGTGGGGGGTCCTAGAACCAATCCCCTGGGGAGAAGGAGGGCCGACTGTATCTATTATAATTATTTATTTCTTCTCAGCTCAAGCTGGTAAAACCTGAGGTTTGGGCATAGCCAAGCACGCTTATTTTTCAATTGCTACGAACTTTTGAACTATTCTAGTGGTGTTTAGTATTGTGGTGTTCTGAAGATGTACACAGATATTACTGTGTGGTCCTAATTGTTTAATGCTATTGTGTAGTGACTTTGGAATGATACCAGTTGTAGATATTACTATCAGGACCATGTATACCCTGTTCATGTTCCAAAGTCTTTCAATTTCCTCTTTTAATTCAGCATATTTCTGTATATTATGTGTGCTTGGAATGGCTATAGCCTATTTTAAAAAGTTAGTCTTGCTCATTTATCCGGTGTTAGTATATACTTATGGTTATTATAGATTGTTCTACCTGTAATAATTGATCGGTCATAATATAATTTCTGGTATTCTGACTCTAAAACTGGATCAGGCTTGTATTTATAGTACAGTGTGATTTCTTTTATGAATTTGTATTTTAAAGCAAGATTTTGATGAATGATGTTTGCCACTTGATAGTGCCTGTGTATGTAATCAGATTGTGCTAAACTGCTACAGGATCCTATAATGAGCTGGATTGTTTCTGTTTTTTTTTCTCAGCATTTTCTACAGTTATCATCTTGAATTTGTTGGTCTTTTATTATTTATTTTTGATTTTTTTGTGTTCACCACCTGGTACTGTATTACTGGTACGGTGTGGGCATGTGGCCAAGTGGTTAAGGCGTTCGTCTCGTGATCTGAAGGTCGCCAGTTCGAGCCTTAGCCTGAGCATCCTTGAGCAAGGCACTTAACTACACATTGCTGTATGTCTGTGTAAGGAGTGGCACGCCACACAGTCTTTCATTCTGTGCCTTGTAAGGCATGAAAATGCCCGACGCTGGCCTCTTAGGCCTGAGTCAACAATCCCTCCCCTCCCTCCCCCCTCCCCACTGTATTGCCATAAGGAACCCTTCTGTTTCTGGGAAGAGGTCTCCAACTCCAAGCCAGGGTGTCCAATACTTTCCTTATCGACATCTAGGTTGCTGAGATCATGGAGATGTCTTCTATGGAGGGTCGTGCTTTTCCATTGGTTAACTTTTTCCTCAATGTCTTAATTTTTCTGGGTTGTGCTCTCATTTAAGTTTAGTGGTGTATACTTCTCATCAGAATTGGATACCTTAGCTTGGAATACTGATTGCTGTTTTCATTGATAAAAGTATATCCTAAGAAATTTTAACTGACTATTGTATAGATTTTTAATGCCTTTTTTCCTCTTCCCCCTTCTCTCCTAGGTAGTGTTAATCAAAGCACATTCGAATGTACATAATGCTTTCTGGAATTTGTAATTTCAGTTCTTATTTTTCTTTGTAAATCCTCCAGGTCAGTTTCGGACTAAGATATTATGCTTAAAAATATGTTAGTATGTATTACTATAATTTCTTCTTTCTTTTTGAATTTGCACAATTTGCTGTCTTTTGCCGACTGATTATACGCCCAGTTGGTGTGTTGTTTCATTGATTCTATTATGGTTATTGGATTTATTGAGTCTGCCCACAAGAAAATGAATCTCAGGGTTGTATATGGTGACATATGTGTACTTTGATAATAAATTTACTTTGAACTTAAAAAAAAACAATAAAGATAAATACATAAGATAGTTCACATTCACTTTGATTGTATCTATGAATACATATAAAGTGACGCTAGGCACAGGAGTGTCTGCAGACAAGGTGATGGACAGGAAATAATAAAATAGTGGTGGTTGGGGTGTGGACGGGTGGATTAGTGGGTGGAGGTATTGATCAGCCTCATTGCTTGGGGAAAGTCACTGTTTCTGAGTCTGGTGATCCTGATATGGATGGTATTAACCTCCTCCCTGATGGGAGGGGACAAACCGTCCATGAGCAGTCAAGAGTCCACGTCTTCAATCTGTTCTGTAATTTATTCCAAATGAAGACCTTCCCATTAAATCTATTTACATGCTTTAATGTACCAAACAGTTCCAGAAGTGGACCTTTGTCATATAATACCTGACAACTTGGTACTTGTATTGGTTTATTGTCACATGTACCACGATACAGTGAGCTCCAGCTCTGTTATGGGCATAACTCTTCCCATCATTGAGGGCATTTTCAAGAGGCAGTGCCTGAAGAAGGTGGCATCCATCATTAAGGACCCTCACCATCCAGGACTTGCCTCTTCTTCTTACCACCATCAGTGAGGAGGTATGGAATACTAAAGATGCACACACATTCAAGAACAGCTTCTTTCCCTTCATTATTCCTATTTTTGCACTACTTATTTTGTGATTTATAGTCATGTTCGTGTCTTTGCACTGCACTGCTGTCACACACAAAAACTAATTACACATCATATTAGACAGTAATAATAATTCTGATTCTGCTCTTTTCACAGCCCCTTCAAGCTTTCCTAATTCTCTTCTTAAATTCTTTGCTGGCTTCTTTATCATCCTCAAGGACTATTTGATTTCTTCTTGACTAAATTCACCACCTCTCTCAACTTCCAAGTTTCCCTTACCTTGGAATTACCTTGGTCCTTCCTCCTTACTAGAACATATATGTCTTGTACTCTGTGCTATTGGGCTTTCAACACTCTCATTCTTAATCAGAGTCCTTCCATATTTACATAAATACATTTGCAATCTGGTAATTCCATTTCTGAACATGCTTGGCATTTGACTAAATATTTCACATAAGAGATGTTATTAAATGTTGGGCATTCAAACAAATAATATCCTATATGAAAGCATTAAAGTGGAAGATGATTAAAGTATTAATGAACCTGGCTTGAAGATTGTTTCATTCAAGATAAAATGCTTCTTGTCAACTAATGATCAACACATACCCATTGAAATGGAAGGTCACTGGTTCCGAGTATTAAATGGCACATCAGGCATACACCAATTCATGAGCACCACGGTAGCGTAGTGAGTAGCGCAACACTATTCAAGCTCGGAGCATCAGAATTTAGCGTTCAATCTCAGCGTCCTCTGTAAGGAATCTCTGTACATCTTCCCCATTGTAATGCATAGATTTTCTCTGGGTACTCTGGTTTCCTCCCACAGTCCAAAAACGGTTAGGTTAATTGGTCATTGTAAGTTGGCCTGTGATTAGGTTGGATTAGGTTAGTCATGGTGTTGGGCAGCGCGGCTTGAAGGGCCTATTCTGCACTGTATCACTAAATAAATATGTCTTAAGAACTGCATGTCCCTTGTAATGCAGTAAAGTATATAATTCATGTAGATAAATTAATGTACAGTGGCATGAAGAAGATTGGGCACCCCTGGTCAAAATTTCTGTTACTGTGAATAGCTAAGCGAGTAAAAGATGACTGATTTCCAAAAGGCATAAAGTTAAAGATGACACATTTCTTTAATATTTTAAGCAAGGTTACTTTTTTATTTCCATCTTTTACAGTTTCAAAATAACAAAAAAGGAAAAGGGCCCGAAGCAAAAGTTTGGGCACCCTGCATGGTCAGTACTTAGCAACACCCCCTTTGGCAAGTATCACAGCTTATAACCGCTTTTTGTAGGCAGCTAAGAGTCTTTCAATTCTTGTTTGGGGGATTTTCACCCATTCTTCCTTGCAAAAGGCTTCTAGTTCTGTGAGATTCTTGGGCCATCACTGCTCTTTTGAGGTCTATCCACAGATTTTCGATGATGTTTAGGTTGGGACTGTGAGGGCCATAGCAAAACCTTCAGCTTGCACCTCTTGAGATAGTCCATTGTGGATTTTAAGGTGTGTTTAGGATCATTATCCTGTTGTAGAAGCCATCCTCTTTTCATTTTCAGCTTTTTTATAGGCAGTGTGATGTTTGCTTCCAGAATTTGCTGGTATTTAATTGAATTCATTCTTCCCTCTACCAGTGAAATGTTCCCAGTGCCACTGGCTGCAACACAAGCCCAAAGCATGATTGATCACCCCCGTGCTTAACAGTTGGAGAGGTGTTCTTTTTATGAAATTCTGCACCCTGTTTTCTCCAAACATACCTTTGCTCATTGCGGCCAAAAAATTCTATTTTAACTTCATCAGTCCACGAGACTTGTTTCCAAAATGCATCAGGCTTGTTTAGATGTTCCTTTGCAAACTTCTGACGCTGAATTTTGTGGTTAGGATGCAGGAAAGGTTTTCTTCTGGTGACTCTTCCATGAAGGTCATATTGGTGCAGGTGTCACTGCACAGTAGAACAATGCACCAACCACACAAGAGTCTGCTAAATCTTCCTGAAGGTCTTTTGCAGTCAAACGGAGGTTTTGATTTGCCTTTCTAGCAATCCTACGAGCAGTTCTCTCAGAAAGTTTTCTTGGTCTTCCAGACCTCAACTTGACCTCCACCGCTCCTGTTAACTGCCATTTCTTAATTACATTACGAACTGAGGAAAGGGCTACCTGAGAACACTTTGCTATCTTCTTATAGCCTTCTCCTGCTTTGTGGGCATCATTTATTTTAATTTTCAAAAGAATCGCTTTAACCCTAAGATATGCAAAGATTTAAGCTTGATTCACTGTTAAGAAAATCAAACAAAACAGTTGATAAGAATGAAAATGGATTAACCTATCATGGATGGCATCCGTTAGTCTTGCGAGACCATGGATCTCCGCCTGGAAAGTCTTGCTTTAGTCTCTCCAGGGCGTAAACCTAGGTAAGGTTGTATGGAAGACTGGCAGTTGCCCATGCAGCAAGTCTCCCTTCTCCACGCCACCGATGTTGTCCAAGGGAAGGGCAAGGGCCAATACAGCTTGGCACCAGTGATGTCACAGGAGTTGCCAGAGCAAGGTTGAAAGCAACGTCGGACTATCTTAGGGACTCCAGCTCCAGATTTGTCCTCAGGGTTTACTCCCGAAGCCTTTCCCATAAGTGGGCATGGCCGCAAGGCAGCGGAGGTTTCAACTCAGAGTTTAAGTCTAAATCAGATTAAATCTGCCTTCCCAGGCTGACGAGCTCCATCTACCCGAATCTATCATAAACTGTAGTTAAAGCAACAAACTCTTTCAGGTACTAGATACTAGTTGTGCAGAATCAGTGATGACTGGATTCAACAGGTACTTGTTACCAGAGATGAATTCTACTGTAAGAACACAGTAAAAATTACCCAAGCAGTGGAAACAACAAGCACATACAGGATTTGCAAGTAATGCTAGATGTTCCATGTAACTGTGCCTACAAGTGAGAAAACATGTTTCAAAACAAATTGAACATAATTTTTAGAAAGTAACTAGAAACTATTGCCACCATGAACAGAAATATATTTCCACCAAAGACACAGAGAATGCAGATGCTGGAATCTGGAGCAAAAACTACTGGTAGAAATTATTTGGTCAGGTAACATCCATGGAGGGAAATGGACAGTCAACATTTCAGGTTGCTACCCTTCATCCAGGACATTTTGAGCCATATTACCAAGTCAAGTCAAGTCAAATTTATTTATAAAGCACATTCAAAAACAACCCATCTTTACCAAAGTGCTATACAAACCACAACAGGTAGCTAAAATCACAAATACAAGAAACACAGATATAGACAACAAGGCACACAGCTTATAGGCACAAAATAAACAACACATGAGCCTAAGCACAAGCCAAAAATCAGCCACATCAGGAAGATTCAAACGCTAGTGAATAAAGATAAGTTTTGATCCTGGACTTAAAAGGGTCAATGGAGGGGGCAGATCTGATAGGGAGGGGAATGCTGTTCCACAGTCTAGGGGTTACAACAGCAAAGGCGCGGTCACCCCTGAACTTAAATTTAGATCACCAACCTAAGGGACCTGGAAGTAGATGGGGTTAGAAGGTCTGTGATATAGGAGGAGGCCAGCCTTTATGAATAAACATGTAATGAAGTTGAGCAAACAAAATAAAAATATGAGGTTAAATGAAGGCATTCAAAATTTCAGAAATTTCTGGCATTGTCACTAAGTGAAGGAAGCAAAAAAATTTGCTGATATAGAGGTAAAATTTAAAATGCTTAATGAAGAGGGGCCAACTTAATAAAAATTGAACCACTAATTATTAATACAAAAGCAAATGACAAATGTACATTTGAGCTTCAGTCTCTTCCGTGAATTAGTACCCTACTACAAAAACATTTGCAGTTTTGGCTGAAGGGCAACAATTCACTAAGTTAGTCATGAGCCACGTTCATCAATCAATATCATTTGGAGCATTCTACAAGATTACACACAAGAGCTTGTTCACATGTAAGCACCTCCCCTTTACTTGTATTTCAACATGCCCAAAATGCTGGAGTAACTCAGCAGGTTAGACAGCATCTATGGAAATGAATAAACAATTAAAGATTTGCACCGAGACTCTTCATCAGGAGTGACTGGCTTTCAGAAGACTATGGAGATATTGCTGCAGAGCATTCACATGGTCTCTGTATGACTGAATGATATCCTGGTTATGGGAATCTTGGCAGCATCTACCTGTTCAGAGGACTTCCTTGGCAAAGAAGCTGAAGCTGAATTATTATAATTAATTCTTGCAAATCTAGCATTGCTCTTAGCTCCCTTGCACCAATTCCTACAAAGGATATAAGGTGGATATGGAATCAAGCTCAAGAAAAAGCTTTTGTGCATTCCAAAGTATTGCTACTGCACTAAACAGAGAGGTAATCTAATCTGGTGTTACACCATATGGTATCAGCACTATGGTGGCCTATTGATTGGAAGATGATTCTGAAAAGGGTTTATGTCTAGTAGAAACAATAAAATCCACCTTGCGTTTATATGTGTACATTTATGGACATCACTTCAGCATTTACACAGATCAGAAACCTCTGATATCCTTACTCTGTGAAGTGAAATCAACGTGTCAAATGGTTTCCTTACAAGTTTAAAGATGGTATTCAAACTTGTGAGCATTTAAGTACACCACTGTTTGAAAAGTTGGGTAATAATGTGGGAACTTTGTCTTCTCATGCTGATGAAGAAATGTACGATGAATCATCTCTACATCATGCTTCAAAGTTCAAAGAAAATTTATTATCAAAGTACATACAGTATATGGTACCATATGTTATGATATTCACTTTCTTGCAAGCATTCACTGGAAAAAAATCCAATAGAATTTACCAAAAAAACTATATATAAAACAAAGATTGACAAACAAGCAATATGCAAAAGACAAACTGTGTAAATAAACAAAAATAATACCGAGAACATGAGTTGTAAAGAGTCCTTGAAAGTGAGACTGCAGGTCGTATATCTTATCATCAGTCAGAGCACCGGTGACCGTAAGGAAATAAATGTTCCTGTACCTGGTAGAGTGGGACGAATGCTTTTCTTCCTCCTGCCTGATAGTAGTAGTGAGAAGGAGGCTTGGCCTGGATGATGTGGTGTTTGATAATGGATAGAAACATAGAAACATAGAAAATAGGGGCAGGAGTAGGCCATTCAGCCCTTCGAGCCTGCACCGCCATTCAGTATGATCATGGCTGATCATCCAACTCAGAACACTGTACCAGCCTTCCCTCCATACCCGCTGATCCCTTTAGCCACAAGGGCCATATCTAACTCCTTCTTAAATAGAGCCAATGAACTGGCCTCAACTGTTTCCTGTGGCAGAGAATTCCACAGATTCACCACTGTCTGTGTGAAGAAGTTTTTCCTAATCTCGGTCCTAAAAGGCTTCCCCTTTATCCTCAAACTGTGACCCCTCGTTCTGGACTTCCCCAACATCGGGAACAATCTTCCTGCATCTAGCCTGTCCAATCCCTTTAGGATTTTATACGTTTCAATCAGATCCCCCCTCAATCTTCTAAATTCCAACCAGTGTAAGTCTAGTTCATCCAGTCTTTCATCATATGAGAGTCCTGCCATCCCAGGAATCAATCTGGTGAACCTTCTTTGTACTCCCTCTATGGCAAGGATGTCTTTCCTCAGATTAGGGGACCAAAACTGCACACAATACTCCAGGTGTGGTCTCACCAAGGCCTTGTACAACTGCAGTAGTACCTCCCTGCTCCTGTACTCGAATCCTGTTGCTATAAATGCCAGCATACCATTTGCCTTTTTCACCGCCTGCTGTACCTGCATGCCCACTTTCAATGACTGGTGTATAATGACACCCAGGTCTCATTGCACCTCCCCTTTTCCTAATCGGCCACCATTCAGATAATAATCTGTTTTCCTGTTTTTGCCACCAAGGTGGATAACTTCACATTTATCCACATTAAATTGCATCTGCCATGAATTTGTCCATTCACCCAACCTATCCAAGTCACCCTGCGTCCTCTCAGCATCCTCCTCACAGCTAACACTGCCACCCAGCTTCGTGTCATCCGCAAACTTGGAGATGCTGCATTTAATTCCCTCATCCAAGTCATTAATATATATTGTAAACAACTGGGGTCCCAGCACTACCTCTTGATGCTACCTCTTGTTGCAGTGATCCATGTAAATATATTTAATATGTGAGTATAACGAAAACCAGACAAAGGACAGCAGATGATCACGTGGATGTCAGATGATCCACAATAGTTAAAGCCAAAATTGAGTTCATTTTTATACACACATGTATGCACAAGTGCAATCCAAAACTTGCTTGCAGCAGCATATAGGTAATTACCATCATATAAGTACCATTAGAAGAAAACAAGTACATTTTATAAGAGAGAACACAATTAAATCAAAAATTCAATTTTAGTAGTCCACAGAGGGAAAACTTGCAGTGAATTTCAGAGTTTGATAAATAATGTTGAAATAAGATGAAGGAGGGGGGTGACGATTAGTAATGCATCTAATTCATACGACAATATATAATTTGACATACATACTGTAGGTGTTTTCTTCTAAGCCAGCAGGGGCAATCTTGTCTTAGGGAACTTACCTTGTGCACCTTTTTAATGTTTGGTAGAGTCCAATTTGAGGAATCTCTGTAAGACAAACATGCACTCAACAGTTTGGAAAGAAACGTACTTCCTAATGGATAGAACTCAACCTCCAACTTTATGTATATTAAATATAACAAGCAAGATTCTATATTAACTTTGTTTCATCCTAGTAAAATAAAACAATGACCAACTTCACACTTTAACCATCCATGCTAAACTGCCAACCAATCAACCTTCCAGATACATTCCTGTTAGACACATCCCTGCTTTACGGGTACTATTTCTCACCATCACCTTTCTGCTATCCCTCAAAATCACTGTTTTTTGCAGACAAGAACATCACCTCCAAATTAGCTGTCCACTTGAAAGTCCTTGAGCACATTGACGAAAAACAGAGTACAACAAAGCAGACCACCAGAATATTCTTGGACCAAGTCCCACTCTGAAGTAATTAGGACAAACACCTAGGCTCACATTCTTGTACAATACAAATTGTGGAGTGCTGATTTGTCACTCCTGCCCCCTTATAGGTGAGATGTTAAACAAAGGCCCGTTTTCCCAGTTTACTTTCAAGGAGGATGTGGAAACTCCCAGCACTATTTTGAAAAAAATCAAAATAATCATGGGAATTATCTCTGTTAAGACCAATATTATTACTCCTCAAAAACAAAATCACTTAAAATATATTTTCATATTGCAGTAGGTAGAGGCTTTCTATGCAAAATTTGGAGTGAGGACTCTGGAATAGTCACCAGTCACTTTGGAATCTTTTATTGCCACACCCCTTTTCCTCTCTAAGCTGGCCATCTCGCCTCTCCACTCTCAGTCCTGATGCAGAGTCTCAATCCAACAATTCCTTTCCTCCCACCAGTGTTGCTTGACCCACTGACTTTCTCCAGCAGAATACATGCTGCTTCAGATACCAGCATCTGAGGTCTCCACTGTCTCTCTCTTGTGAAAACAGGCTGGCCGGCCATCGAAGAGGAGAAAATTTATGTTGAGGGAGACTGAGAACAGTTAAAGGAGAGCTACTAAGGACGCAATGGGCAAGAACATCTGTGCCCCAGCCCATGTAAAGATATGTGTGAGTGTATACGTGGTAACAATAAATCCTATTGTTTATTTACATGTGTTCAATGGTTTACTATGAATCAAAGTATAACAGAAACGAATTGAAATAAAGCATTTTAGAATTCCTGTTCAATAATTACTTACATCAATCTTTTAAAAAGACAATTGAAAAATCATTGCTGAATAGTAGTACTGTTATTTTATTTCATATGTGACATAAGAAATGGAAATGTGAAATTGTAAGGTTTGGTGCATATTCATGAAGCATTAAGGAAAGGAAAATTAACGCACTACTTTCAGTGAGACTTGTTGCTGCACTAATGATGACAAGTTTTATTTTATTTTTATTTTTACTTATCTGGAGATAATGTGAGGTCCTCTGGCCTTTCGAGCTGTGCAGCCCAGCAGCCCTCAACAACCACCAAATCACAGGATGATTTACAATGACCAATCAACCTATTAACCGTCTTTGGACTGTGAGAAGAGACTGGAGCACCCGGAGGAATCCCACGTGTTCATGGGGATGACATACAGACTCCTTACAGAGGATGCCGGGATTGAACTGCAAACTCTGATGCCCCCCAGCTGTAATAGCGTCAAGCTAATTTCCAACTTGTATTTGATTGTTTTGAGAGCTATGCACATGGCACAAGTTTCATCAGTAAATCTACTATAAATAGACTTGACCAAGTTCTGCATTGAAAACAATGACTCCATATGAATAGTCATGATGGTGCTAAACGACATACAGCATTTACCATTATTATCACTGAATATCCGGTGTTCACCAACACCCGCAAACAATGGAAGAAAAAATATAAGTAGAACAAAACCATTGCAATTTGGCCCAACCATTTACTATCCAAATTCTGATGTGTACTCCAGTTCTATGAGGATCTCAAACAATATCATCCAACTTCACGTGTTCTCGCTACTGTCTAGTTGGTTCCAAGCTGCAATTAGATGTTTCCCATGAAAATTTCTCACTGCTCTTGGGTTGTAAACAAATCATGTGCTGCTTCATTTGGCAGTGAAGATAATTATTATGTACCTTTTTATTATGAGTAGGTTTTAAAGAATCTAATGATGGCACTGCATGCCACATGCCAACAAACCTTTTGCACATGCCATAGGTTCACCACCCCTGAATAGACATCTCCACTGAATATCTGTGTCAACATTCATGTAACAGAACCTGCTCTTCAGTTCCATCGGATCTCTATAGCAGTGGTCCCCAACCACCGGGCCACAGACAAGGCACAAGGCACAAACGCCTTCTCTTACACACTGAAGTCAGATGGCTATCAAGGGGGAGAGCCCTGGCCAGGGTTTTTGAGTTAAAAGAGCAGCCACAGAGATTTCTTTCAGGTAAAAAGTCACCACTGGCAGCACGCTTCAATGATGAGGTGTGGATAGCAAAACTCACTTATCTGTGTGACATCTTCAACCTGCTCAATGAACTCAATTTGTCACTTCAGGGGAGAATGACAACTGTCTGCAAGTTGGCAGATAAAGTGTCTGCTTTCAAAGCCAAACTGGAACCGTGGGGACGGTGAGTGGACAGGGGCATATATGACATGTTCCCAACATTAGCTGGGATTTTGGGAGAGACTGAGGCTGCACCATCCTTCTCACAGCTGGTGCGTGATCACCTATCTTCGCTGTCGACAGAATTTGAGCGTTACTTCCCAATCACAAATGACCCAAGACGTGCAAAGGAGTGGGTCCGTGACCCATTTGTGAATGTCCCCGGTGAATCATCCATGTCAGTGCCGGAAGAAGATCAACTCCTCAAACTTGCAAATGATGGTGGGCTGAAAAGTATGTTTGACATAACCCCCCTGCCCGCAATCTGGACCAAAGTCAAGGCAGAATATCTTGAGATAGCCACGAAAGCACTGAAAACGTTGCTTCCATTTCCAACATCATATTTCTGCGAAGCAGAGTTTTCTGCAATGAATGCAACGAAAACTAAATTGCGGAATAGACTGGACATAAGGAACCCCCTTCGAGTATCGCTGTCTCCCATCACTCCTCGATGGGACCGTCTTGTTGCAGGGAAACAAGCCCAGGGCTCCCACTGATTCAACGATATTGGTGTGTTGCAATGATTTTATATGTTCATATGGGGAAAATATGTGCTGTGTGTTTAATATCCAAATGTTACTTAAAATGTTATGATGCTATTGACTTATAAGTGACTTATAATTGACTTATCACTATATTCATGCGAGGAAAATATGCGCTGTCTGTTTAATACTAAATTCGTTAGAACAACCCTTTTAGAAATGAAATTGAGTGTATTAGCCACTTATAAGTGACTTATGGTTGACTTATCACCTATATTCCAGTCGTGATTAACACCGCCCCCCCCCCCCCAGGTCAGGTCCGCGGTACACAAACGGTTGGGGACACCTGCTCTATAGCACAAGGCTAGGACCTTCCTCTGTCAAGCCCACTTGGCAGCTCATGCATAATGACTATCCCATGCTGAAAGAAGTCACATAGAAGCAACATTCACCCATTCCATTGTTCAGAACTTGCAGCTTTACAGACAGCCTAGGAGATTAGGCTGGAATAGAATCTATTAATGTAACCTCATCTTGTAACTCGGCCACAAGCAACATCCTAGTTAATCTTTTCTGCAATCTTTCTGGTTCAATAAAACCTTTATTTTCACAGGGTGATCAGAATAGCATACAAGTTCAGCCTCACAAACATCTTATGTTAACTGCAGAATAATTTCCTAACTTCTGTACTCAATATCCTGAGTGATGAAAACACCTTCTTCACCACGCTATCCAGGTGCCTGTCCAAGTTCCTTTAGGTTTACTAAAATCGAGAATACATGCACCCTTTCAACTCACTTGGAAAAACATATGCCAGATGGATTGATTTGTTAGCCAAGGTAATAAATTATGCAATCTAAGCATGATTGACAAGAAAGGAGTTGACTATATGCTTAGAACACAATCCTATTGTAACCTACGTCCTATTTCAGAGAGATAGGTGCAACACCATGAGGCAACATGGCTGATTGAGGTAGATTGTTAGACTATACCGTCACCCAGGTGAAAGTCTGCATCACCCATGCTATCACATGCACCTATGGCTACTCTATTATCTCCATCACCATGGGTCCAAAACAACATTTCATACAGAAATATTGCTGCAGTAAAATTACACCAAAGATCTCAAGGAATCCACAGAGATAGCTCTCTTCATACTGTGCTTCACATCCTGTCAATCCCCAGCTTGCAGAAGTTGCAGCACCTTCGTCATGTCTGGATAGCGTTGAAGTTCACCAAGGCTGTGACAGAACAGTTAGCTTCCCCAACAAAAAACACCTGTTTGATGAGAATGACCAGACAGTTCAGGAGCAAAGCCAACACAGCCATTGGCCATCTGAGAAGAAAAATGAAGGAACATCACGTATTCAAATCCAGTGCAAAGCTCAGAGTACCAGGCAGCTGTGACACTTGCTATCCTCAATGCTTCTAAAATTTGGACAAGTCAGGTCAAAGTGTCAAATTGGTATCACCAATGCTGTCTCTGCACAGTCCGCCAAATCCACTGGTTGGGGAAGCAAACCAATATCAGTATTCTCACCCATGCCAGCCTCCAGGTCCAAAATGCACTCAATTGGTTCTGTTGAGCAGGCCACATTGCTACATATCTGACAAGAGATTCCTAAAACAGGCATTCTACTCCAAGCTCAGTCATGTCAAGAGATTATTCGATGGACAGCAATAAAAAAGGCCTCAAATCTTTCTACATCAAAGGTAACAACACAGCAATAGACAGGAATAACTGCCAAAATGGAGGAGGAGAACTTGGGATGGTATAGTTGAAAAAATTGGACTGAACGTTGATAGAGCTTAAGGACCTGACAATAGAGATGCCTTTGGGATATTGTATGCATTGTTTATCATCATTGGGTAAGATTCAGATAACTTGGAAAGAAGTAAATATGAAATGTGGAAGAGGGAAAATAGAGAACTACAGACCAGTTAGCCCAGCCTTTATCACCTTTTTGACCTGAAATAATTTTGAGGTCTCAGGGAACCCTGCATATACAAAAATAACTGTTAATGCTCTTTTGAGTAGAGACTGAGTTTTTAGCCAAACTTCCTTGAAAAAAAAACAGGTAGTTAAGCTTAGCGTACCGTTCTTGAAATTAATCTTTCTTTCTCTTCCATAAATTTTAAAAACTCATAATGCAAACAATATAATAAATTTCTGTTACATAACTGGCTTAAGCCAAAATGGGTTTTAATATTTCTAAAGGTAGGCTTGGTAGATTCAATTTAAATAAAGAGTGTAAATTGATTTTATTTAATGCTATCTACAACATGAAAATTTATTCACAATATTGAATAGTAAAGTAACTAAAAACCATAAGCTAAAGCAAAAATAGAATCCAATATAAAAATATAACCCCAGCCACAATTATATACAAGACTTGAAAAAACATTTTCTTAATAAGTAATCTGATCAGGAAACTAACATGTGAAACCTGTACTTGTTGTTTTGCTGCACAAATACTCAGTTCTGGGCCGAACTTGAGATAAGCACACACGGATTTCACCCTAAACTGAAATGAGATGATTTCTATCAATGCTCTTGATGCTTGTTAAACAAGAGAAAGCTTACTCACACACGTAAGAAGTTGAAAACTGCAGCAAAATGTTCATTGCTTTCCTACGAATGGCAGGATACTCTTCTTTCATAGAAATCCAGAATTTGTGCAGGGGCAGGTCAGTAAATCTCATTGTAAGTGCACGATCAGAGTTCTTCCTCTTCTCTCAAAGTCAAGGTCTCAGGCTGAGCAGAAGGTTCAGAGAAAGGGTCCCTCATCCAGTAATACAGTTGTGTTGAAAGGGAGGAAAAATACTGTTCAAATTTGTTTTGCAGAATTTCGAGTGGTTTTCAATAAGACTTGAGATTTTCCAAGGATGTTATTCTCAAGCCCAAGTAGCAGCAGAAACATTTCAAGATTTTTTTTTGGAAACATGATTTTTCCAAAAATTCCATTTCCTTTTAAATACAAGAATCTTGTCATTTGAATTCAAAACATTTTCTCCAGGGCTTTGCAGAGGCTTGTTCAACTGGTTCATATGGTGAAAAATGTCTGCAGCCATTCTTCATCTTCAAAGCACTCAGCAAAATCTAGACTACTATTTTTTGAAAGTACGCTTGCAAGTCACCTTTCAGTTTAAACACGCTGTTGAGATCTCTTCCTCTGCTAAGCCACTGGATTTCTGTGTGTACCAGGAGACTGGTGTATTCTTTGTCCAGGTTTTCACAGAGTTTTTAAAAAATTCTCAAGTGAACTGGTCTTTAAGAAAATTAACAATTTTTGTAGCATCATCCAGAGGTACAAAGATCAACTTAATCAGCAGCTGGCTTGTGACAGAGAAGGATGGAGAATGCTAATTTTGAGAAATTCAGAAGAGCGACTGCTGAAAAGGAGAAGCAGGAAGGATCCTACTACCCAACCACCCACATCCCAATGATTCCCATGTCCCTATTGTTCCAGAGTCTACAGATACAGAATTGTCCTCTACAGTCACTGACCATTGTGCCGGTGCTCCAAGGACTCTTCTTCCTCCTGACCTTCACAAGAAAAGAAGCTGACATCATCATTGAGTCAGAAATTTATTGTACTGCATCTTGTCCTAGCATCTTTCCCACTATAATTTTACATGCTGACATTAGTAGGTTCTCACCAACTGTCTGACTTTCCTTTGGGTAATAAGTTTTGCTACTAAATAACTTGCTTTCTGGACCCTTTTACTGACTGTGACTTTATTAACAAAAGCCTTACTCTTTATTTTGAAATTCCAATAGACATTTAAAATAATCAGCACCTTTGTGTGTCATATGGCTGTGATACGGAGTTGTGGCTTCTTAATTTTGCTGGAGCCATCAGACCATAAGACATAGGAGCAGAAGCAGGCCATTCAGCGCATCGGGTCTACTCTGATCATGGGCTGATCCAATTCTTCCAGTCATCCCTACTCCCCTGCCTTCTCCCCATACCCTTTGGTGCCCTGGCTAATCAAGAACCTATCTATCTCTACCTTAAATGCACCCAATGACTTGGCCCCCACAGCCACTCATGGCAATAAATTCCACAGATTTACCACCCTGTGACTAATTTCTCCGCATCTCTGTTCTTAATGGACGTCCTTCAATCTTGAAGTCGTGCCCTCTTGTCCTAGACTCCCCTCCCATGGGAAATAACTTTGCCATATCTAATCTGTTCAGGCCTTTTAACATTCGGAATGTTTCTATGAGATCCCCCCTCATTCTCCTGAGCTCCAGGGAATACAGCCCAAGAGCTGCCAGACGTTCCTCATATGGTAACCCTTTCATTCCTGGAACCATTCTCGTGAATCTTCTCTGAACCCTCTCCAATGTCAGTGTATCCTTTCTAAAATAAGGAACTCAAATCTGCACACAATACTCCAAGTGTGGTCTCACGAGTGCCTTATAGAGCCTCAACATCACATCCCTGCTCTTATATTCTATACCTCTAGAAATGAATGCCAACATTGCATTTGCCTTCTTCACCACCGACTCAACCTGGAGGTTAACCTTTAGAGTATTATGCACAAGGACTCCCAAGTCCCCTCTGCATTTTGAATTCTCTCCCCATCTAAATAATAGTCTGCCTGTTTATTTCTTCCACCAAAGTGCATGACTATACACTTTCCAACATTGTATTTCATTTGCCACTTTGCCCATTCCCTTAAACTATCTATCAGCATGCTCTCTGTTTCCTCAACACTACCCGCTCCTCCACCTATCTTTGCATCATCGGCAAATTTAGCCACAAATCCCTTAATCCTGTCGTCCAAATCATTGACATACATCCTAAAAAGCAGCGGTCCCAACACCAGCCCCTGTGGAACTCCACTTGTAACTGGCAGCCTGCTAGAATAGGATCCCTTTATTCCCACGCTCTGTTTTCTGCCAATCAGCCAATGCTCCACCCCTGGTAGTAACTTCCCTGTAATTCCATGGGCTCTTACCTTGCTAAGCTGCCTCATGTGCGGCAGCTTTCTGAAAATCCAAGTACACCACATCTACTGCATCTCCTTTGTCCACCCCGCTTGTAATTTCCTCAAAAAATTGCAGTAGGTTAGTCAGGCGGGATTTTCCTTTCAGGAAACCATGCTGGCTTTGGCCTATCTTGTCATGTGCCTCCAGGTACTCCATATTCTCATCCCTAACAATCAATTCCAACAACTTGCCAACTACTGATGTCTGGCTAACAGGTCCTTTCTGCTGCCTCCCACACTTCTTAAATAGTGGAGTAACATTTGCAATTTTCCAGTCATCCAGTACAATGCCAGAATCTATTGATTATTGAAAGATCATTGGTAATGTCTATACAGTCTCTCCAGCTACTTCCTTCAGAACTCGAGGGTGCATTCCATCAGGTCCGGGAGATTTATCCACCCTCAGACCATTAAGCTTCATAAACAGTTTCTCGGTTGTAATTTTCACTGCACAAACTTCACTTCCCCGACACTATTGAATGTCCTGTATACTGAAGATGTCTTCCACTGTGAAGACTGATGCAAAATACGCATTCAGTTCCTCTGCCATCTCTGCATCTCTCATTACAATATCTCCAGCGTCGTTTTCTATTGATCCTATATCTCCCCTCAACTCTCTTTTACCCTTTATATACCTAAAAAAGCTTTTAGTATCTTTTTTGTTATTAGTTGCCAGCTTCCTTTTATAATTCACCTTTTCTTTCCTAATGACCTTCTTAGTTTCCTTCTGCAAGTTTTTAAAAGCTTCCCAATTCTCTATCTTCCCACTGGCTATGGCTTCCTTGTATGCCCTCTTTTTTGCTTTTACTTTGGCTGTGACTTAACTTGACAGCAATAGTAGTGTCCTTCTTCCATTCAAAAATTTATTCTTATTTGGAATATATCTGTCTTGCACTTCCCTCATTTTTCGCAGAAACTCCAGTCATTGTTGCTCTGCTGTCCTTCCCGCTAGTGTCCCTTTCCAGTCAACTTTGGCCAGTTCCCCTCTCATGCCATTGTAATTTCCTTTAGTCCACTGAAATACCGACACATTGGAATTTAGTCTCTCCTTCTCAAATTCAAAGTGAACTCGATCATTTTGTGATCACTGTTCCCTAAGGGTTCTTTAACTTTAAGCTCTCTTATCACCTCTGGATCATTGAACAACACCCAATGCAGCACAGCCGATCCCCTAGTGGGCTCAACAGCAAGCTGCTCTAAAAAGCCATCCCGTAGACATTCTACAAATTCTCTCTCAAGGTCCACCACTGGCCAGTTTTTCCCAATCTACTTTCATGTTAAAATCCCCAACGATTATCATGACATACCTTTCTGACATACCTTTTTTATCTCCTGCTGTAATTTGTAATCCACATCCCAGCTGCTGTTTGGAGACCTCTATACAAATGGCATTTGTGTCCTTTTCATCATCATCGTAGGTGGTATCTGTAATTTCCGGTTGGCGGACAATTTCCCTCCATGCCGCTCTGACATGTTGGGAAATCGTGTACTTGGCAGGTTACAGCAGCGGTTTGCCTTTGCCTTCTGCTGGGTGAGTTTAAAGAGGACACCGCCCCTTGCAGTGGCTACTTGGAGCCACAGGTGAGAGCTGAGCGCCAGGTGGGGACCAAAGGTGAACAAGCTGCCCTGAAAAAAGCACGGCAAGCCCCCCCACCAGAGGAGCTACCCCTCCCTAGACACCCCATTCACCCCTTGCATCCTTCTAACCTTGCCATTTCTTAACTCAGTCCATAGAGACTCTACACCTTCTGATGCTATGTCATCCCCTTCTAATGATTCAATATTATTTCCGATACAAAGGGCCACACCACCCCCTCTACCTACTAACCTATCTTTCCAATACACTGTATATCCTTGCATGTACAGCTCCCAATGGCAGCCATCCTTTAGTCAAGTTTCAGAGATGGCCACAATGTCATACTTGCCAATCTGTAGCTGAATTTCAAGATCGTCCATTTTATTTCTTATGCTGCATGCATTCAAATATAACACTTCCACTCTGGTATTTGTTGCTTTCTGTTTTAACTGCACCACACCTGTAACTCATGCCACTGGCTGTGATTATGCTTCATCTTCTGCCCGCTGCATTGGTAAATCGTTTGCCAATGACTCAGCACAATGGAATAGGTCAACTTGGATCACCAGTCCCTGTAAAACCCACTGATAAGTAGCTTTCATTGTGAAGACGGACTTTTTTGCGTCCATTTTTGGACTAGTGCAGAGGAATGACTCAGAACACTGTACCTCAAAAATCACCACATTGGACTGCCAGACATGCCCGTAAAACACAGGAGTTAATAAAATGTAAAAATGGGCGAGTCCATTCAATGCTCGGAAAATGCACTTCATGCTCCACATCAGCCTACCGTCCTCCCCTCCGTGCAATACAACGCTTGCCAATTATCAATGGCCTCCTCTATCTTGCGTCAAAAACTGAGCATGGACTCAACCAAATAAACACAGTCCTACTGTGCACTGCCATACTGGGCCGAGGGACGTCTGCTGAGATTGCTAATGGGTCTGCTCGGTCACTGCCCACCACTGCAAGCACTAGCAATGCACGTTGTGTGAAGTTCAAAAAACGATGCTTTTTATCACGATCCCACACAGAACCCCAGAAATATGTGGAACCCCGGTTGAGAAGCTGAGTTAGCCTGTTATCAGTAAAATAAAAAATGCTGTTATGAAGGAACAAGTATCAAAGCACATAGAAAATAATAACAGGGGTAGGTAGAACCACAGCAAATTTATGAAGGGGAAAATAAATCTGACTAATCCTTGGATTTTGAGGTTCGATTTAATTGAATAGATAAATGGGATTCAGTTTGGACAGTGCATTAGGACTTCTAGAACAATTTTGATAGGTTATCACATGAGACTATAAAGTAGAACTACAGTGCATGGTATTATAGAGATTGCGCTCTCCTATCCCTGCTCATCAATGTTTTCATCAAAACCAATTTCTCATATTAGCTCTGTGCCTGCTTCTGTAGATATTGCCTGATCTGCTCACTGTTTCCGGTATCTATACCTATTAATCTCAGTCTCCAATGTTAGCTTGATGCCAACAGGCTCATACTGACCAATGTGTGCATCCAAACTAGTCCCATTTAACCTTCTAAACCTCTGCTATTTGTGCACCTGATTAACTCTATTTAAAATTTGTTGTTGTAATCTGGCAGATGGCCCCAACAGTTTATCCCCATGACATTCCTGTTCTTGCCCAGGAGATATGTCTGTTGCTCTATCTTTCTATCAACTTTTTCCATTGTTACCCTACACCTGGCTTCAATTATCACCTGTCAGTTTGTACTCCTTTCACTCCTCCACCTCCTTATTCCAGCTGCACCCATTTCTGTTTTTTCCACCCCTTTCTTTCCAGTCCTGACGAAGGGTCCCGGCCCAAAACATCGACTGTTTGTTTCTCTCCATAGATGCTGCCTAGCCTGACCTGCCGAGTTCCCCTGGTATTTTCCATTTGAGGCTAATTTGTTTACTCTCTTTTCCTTTGTTTTATTTTTTGTTTACTCTCTTTTCCAATTCTGAGGAATTGGTGGAACGCAGCAGGCCAGACAGCATCTTTAGGAAGAACAGTCATTCCGTGTGCCTGATCTGCTCACTGTTTCCAACATTTTAATCTTTTAATCTCAGTTTCCAATTCTGGGTTGATGCCAATATGCAGACCTTCTCTCACCCGGCATACCACACAATATTCTCTAACTCTATGCTGCGTTGAAGCCGATGGAGATGGGGAGAGACCTTCTCTCTCCCAGAATTCTGCGCAGCGTTCTCTGATTGAGTGAATGCTCCAATGAAACTCAACGGGTGAATAGGGGAAAGACCTTTTTTCTCCCAGCGTCCCATTTTCCCACCACTGCGTTAAGCCAATGGACGAACCGTCTGGCACCCTGAATGTCACGTGACACGCATTTCCGCCAATGCCGCTCCGAAGCAGATGGGCGGACCCAGCGTAGCCCGCGACCGTTTCTGTTCCAATCTGAGGGGGAAAAAGAAGCGTCGCCATTTTGTTGGTGTTGGCTGCGGGGGAAGTGGAGCCGACGTGAGAGGTTCTCGGCCAGTTTACTGGATAAATCTCAGCCACTGCTACGCCGCAGCGCGAGCACTTGACGGCAGAGCGCATTTTCCTGGCGCCCGTTGAGGATATTTTGGTGGAAAATGTGAGTGTTTGTCGAGGTGGGAGTGTGAGTTTAGTCGTGTGGTCAGTTAAAGGCCGCCGTGGTAGAGAGCGTCAGCCTCGGGCGCGGCGGTGGCGTAGGGAGTCAAATACACTATTTACTTCAAATACAGCTACATCAAAGATGGGCTATATTTTAAAAAATAGGTCTGCAGTGTTGTTTATTTTAATATTCTAAATTATTTTCTTACCTGTATATGTGCAGCTTAAAAGCTCCAGATGTTCGTTGTCAAAAATTTTATGAAAAGTCCTTCACCGATGTTTTATTTGTTCTAAGTTTTAAGGAGATTTGAGATATCTCCACGGTTATCTATCGTTACAACATTAAGGCTGCAGCATAACAACTAGCTATTGGTTCAAAGATTTCCAATCCACGACCCTCCCCTCCAATACGTTTGAATCCAGATCTCTTTTACCACATCCACCTGCCAATACTATTGTACAGTTTCTGTCTGTTCAACCTTAAAACATTTTCCTAAATTGTTATCTCATGTTTTACTTTACATTTAAATATTCCCTCCAAGTGCGTCATGTCGAATCTGTAGTTTAAAATGCTTTTTGTTTTAATCTGCTCTCCGGAAAGAAGTACTGTTTTCTTTCGATGTGGTTGGATCCTGCAAATTCAGATTAAACTTGTTTTCTTCCACATTTTATTCAGTACTTATTTACTTTGTGCTCTTGGCAAAGATTAGCTTGAGCAAGACTGATAATCGTATTTATTTTGATTGTCTTTCTGTCTTTTTTTTATTCTTGCATCTAGAAATGCTTTCAATATATGGTTACATTTAAACATTTGATTAGATCTATCTTAGTTATTTTTCTGCCTTAACAGTGTTCTTATTTCCCCCGATCAAGTTGAGAATCACTGCACAGTGAACAATATTGATCTTTTTTGCCATTTATTCATCCAATCTGAAATTTTAGATTTATTTTGGTAGATAATTATGACTTATTTATATCAGCGAGCTCAAAAAGTTGTGGGTTCAAGTTCCTTTATAACCACTTGAGCTCTGAAATTTATGATAGCATAGAACATTATAGCATAGTGTATTCAACTCACGATGTTGTGTCAATTTTTTAAGTCTCTGAGATCAATCTAACCTTTCCCTCCTACATAGCCCTACATTTTTCTATCATCCATATGCTTATCTAAGAGTTTCTTAAGTGTCCCTAATTGCCTTTCCAGTTATTCCTGGCAGAGCATTCCATGCACCGACCGCTCTAAAGAACTTGCCTATGATATTCCCCACCCCCAAACTTTCCTCCAATCACTTTAAAATTATGCTCCCTACTATTATCCATTTTTGCTCTGAGAAGAGTGGCAAATAAGATTTCCAGACTGTACCATTCTTCCAAAGGGACATGAAAACAAAGCTGTCCAACTTTCAAATGAACATGAAGCCCTCTTTACTATTATTTTGAAGAATGCTGAAGAGTTGATGGTTACTGAGACAAACTTTCTACAGGTTTTATATTGGTACAGCTGATTGTGTATGTTTTCAGTATCCTTTTCAAGGATCATCTTTATTCGCCATATGCTTTTACATGTACAATATTAGGAACTTGCTGTGGTCTGTTGGCACAGGCAACCGACATATCAACGATTTAAGTATTACATTGTCAGTCAAGTTCTTGGGTACATCCTGAAATGTACACAAAAAAAAATATGCAGGGCTTTTTTTGCTTCTGATAATGGTTCCAGGAATGAAAGGGTTACTGTATGAGGAATGTCTGGCAGCTCTTGGGTTATATTCCCTGGAGTTCAGGAGAATAAGGGGGGATCTCATAGAAACATTCCAAATATTAAAAGGCCTGACCAGAATAGATATGGCAAAGTTATTTCCCATGGGAGGGGAGTCCAGGACAAGAGGGCACGACTTCAGAATTGAAGGATGTCCATTTAGAACAGAGATGTGGAGAAATTACTTTAGTCGGAGGTGGTAAATCTGTGGAATTTATTGCCATGGGTGGCTGTGGAGGCCAAGTTATTGGGTGCATTTAAGGCAGAGATTAAGAGGTTCTTGATTAGCCAGGGCATCAAAGGGTATGGGGAGAAGGCAGGGGAGTGGGGATGACCGGAAGAATTGGATCAGCCCATGATTGAATGGCGAGCAGACTCAATGGGCCGAATGGCCTACTTCTATGTCTTAGGGTCTTATAATCAACTGCATATTGAAATATCAAAATCATTTAAATTGGTGAATAGTGATTCCAAACTTTTATATAGCAATTGTTCAATCAAGTCTTCTACTTACTGTTAAATTTCCTAATAACTGACTTTGCATAATAGGGTTATATAGCACTGAAACAAACCCTTCAGCTTACTATATAAAAAGTAAACCACAGAGGAGATGTCAGGGGTACATTTTTTACGCAGGGAGTGGTGAGTGCGTGGAATGGGCTGCTGGCAGTGATGGAGGCGGAAATGATAGGGTGTTTTAAGAGACTCCTGGATAGGTACATGGGTAACTTCTAAGGTAAGGACATGTCCGGCGCAGCTTTGTGGGCCGAAGGGCCTGTATTGTGTTGTAGGGGTTTCTGTGTTCTATGTTATAGTTTCATTAATCCCAGTTCTGTTATTCACAAATTCTCACGTAGTGTCTTCCTTCCCCCCTCGTGCACATGAGGGGCAATTTATAGTGGGCAATTGACCTACCTACATACCTGCAAGTCTTGGGAATGTTGATTTGTGGAGGAAACCCAACCGGTCATAGAAAGAGCAGCCAGAAGTCAGGTTTCTGGTATCGTGAAGCAGCAGTTCAGTTAACTGTATGACTGTACCAGTTTCAAATAAAATCTTTAATAATTTGCTAAATTCATCTCCACTTGATAGGGCATGCCTATGGTATTATTTCAAGCATTTCAAAAGTTATTAAATCTTTATCATGCTAATAAGTTCATAATTTCTCTATTACAAGTTCATAAACTATCTTGACTACACCACTTGTTATCCTGCTTTCTGTAAGATTTTTGTATTCCATTCTTTCAATTTCTCTGACTTCTGATTATTTTGTTAAAAATTTATCACATTCTTAAATTCAATATGGAGAAGAAACTGTGGTAGACATATTTGATCATGGCTGTTCCTGTTGAGTATGGAATCATGCCCTTCTACAATCATTCATCTATTCATACTGATATCCCAATATGTTCGGATTCCACCCCCAACCACCAATCAACTCTTGGAGTCTACTATGAGCTATCCACCAGGGACAAATCACAGTGACCATTTAACCTCCCGGAGAGGAAATGTTGCAGATCACAATGCAAGGTAGCAGCTCTACTGGCTATGTCAATCTGTCTCACATTCAAAGTAAGGATAGGTTATCCCCTGCCTTTGCATTCCACCCCACCAGCCTCCACCTTTAATGAATCTTAATCTTTCTACTATATCAGTTGTGATGCCAGCACACGGTACGGTATTTTTTTCCTCCCTTTCCAGCATTCTGAAGGGATTGTCCCACTGCTGTCAGACCTGAATCTGCCCCCTTACTACTTCCCACCATCCAGAGACTCAACATAACTTCCAAGCAAAGTAACTATTCACTCCATCCCCCATCAGGAAGGTCTCAAAGCTCTACGCTTCTTTTTGGATTCCAGACCTAATCAGTTCCCCTCTACCACCACTCTGCTCCGTCTAGCGGAATTAGTCCTTACTCTTAATAATTTCTCCTTTTGCTCCTCCCATTTCCTCCAAACTAAAGGTGTAGCTATGGGCACCCGTATGGGTCCTAGCTATGCCTGCCTTTTTGTTGGGTTTGTGGAACAATCTATGTTCCGTGCCTATTCTGGTATCTGTCCCCCACTTTTCCTTCGCTACATCGACGACTGCATTGGCGCTGCTTCCTGCACGCATGCAGAACTCGTTGACTTTATTAACTTTGCCTCCAACTTTCACCCTGCCCTCAAGTTTACCTGGTCCATTTCCGACACCTCCCTCCCCTTTCTAGATCTTTCTGTCTCTGTCTCTGGAGACAGCTTATCCACCGATGTCTACTATAAGCCTACTGACTCTCACAGCTATCTGGACTATTCCTCTTCTCACCCTGTCTCTTGCAAAAACGCCATCCCCTTCTCGCAATTCCTCCGTCTCATCTGCTCTCAGGATGAGGCTTTTCATTCTAGGACGAGGGAGATGTCTTCATTTTTTAAAGAAAGGGGCTTCCCTTCCTCCACTATCAACTCTGCTCTTAAACGCATCTCCCCCATTTCACGTACATCTGCTCTCACTCCATCCTCCCACCACCCCACCAGGAGTAGGGTTCCCCTGGTCCTCACCTACCACCCCACCAGCCTCCGGGTCCAACATATTATTCTCCGTAACTTCCGCCACCTCCAACGGGATCCCACCACTAAGCACATATTTCCCTCCCCGCCTTTCCCTGCATTCCGCAGGGATCGCTTCCTACACAACTCCCTTGTCCATTCGTCCCCCCCATCCCTCCCCACTGATCTCCCTCCTGGCACTTATCCGTGTAAGCGGAACAAGTGCTACACATGCCCTTACACTTCCTCCCTTACCACCATTCAGGGCCCCAAACAGTCCTTCCAGGTGAGGCATCACTTCACCTGTGAGTCGACTGGGGTGATATACTGCGTCCGGTGCTCCTGATGTGGCCTTTTATATATTGGTGAGACCCGACGCAGACTGGGAGACCGCTTTGCTGAACATCTACGCTCTGTCCGCCAGAGAAAGCAGGATCTCCCAGTGGCCACACATTTTAATTCCACATCCCATTCCCATTCTGATATGTCTATCCACAGCCTCCTCTACTGTAAAGATGAAACCACACTCAGGTTGGAGGAACAACACCTTATATTCCGTCTGGGTAGCCTCCAACCTGATGGCATGAACATTGACTTCTCTAACTTCCACTAAGGCCCCACCTCCCCCTCGTACCCCATCTGTTACTCATTTTTATGCACACATTCTTTCTCTCACTCTCCTTTTTCTCCCCCTGTCCCTCTGAATATACCTCTTGCCCATCCTCTGGGTCCCCCCCCCTTGTCTTTCTTCCCGGACCTCCTGTCCCATGATCCTCTCGTATCCCCTTTTGCCTATCACCTGTCCAGCTCTCGGCTCTATCCCTCCCTCTCCTGTCTTCTCCTATCATTTTGCATCTCCCCCTCCCCCTCCAGCTTTCAAATCCCTTACTCACTTTTCCTTCAGTTAGTCCTGACGAAGGGTCTCGGCCTGAAACGTCGACTGCACCTCTTCCTATAGATGCTGCTTGGCCTGCTGCGTTCACCAGCAACTTTGACGTATGTAACTATTCGCTTGTATCTTTTTTTAGTGTACAATATATGGCGGTCGCAATATGATACCCTCAACATTGGAGTGACCTCTTTACAGACACCTCTGCTTCATCAACAAGGGTGACTGGAGGTTTCTAGTTGCCTGTTACTTTATTCTTAATCCCAGTTTCGAATTCTAGGAACTTCATCTCATCTTCCATGACAGTGCTCAGGATTTGACATTGAATTCAACAATTTACAGAAACTGTTTTTCTAGGTATATCAATGTTCATTTCTGATACAGTGGATTCCAGTTCATTGGCCATCGCTTATTTCGAACATCGTGCTGTTTAGTTGGAACAGGAGACTGTTTCCAAACATTTTCTAATTATCGTCAGTCTTAATGTGACCGTTAGACACTAAAGCGTACTTTGTGAAGAGTTTTTAAATAGCATGTGTCAGTATTTAAAAGCAATGATTTTTGTTACTGATAGTTGGCGAAAAGTAAGTAGAAAGACAATTCAGAACTGTTTTGCTGATTGTGGTTTTAAGCATTCAGACTTGGAGATGCTAGAAATGGCCAGGAGTGAAAATGAAACAAGTTCACTACTTCAACAAGTTAGGAACTGTGAAGAATTTGAAGATCAAATCAATCATCTTGAATGTTACAATGGAAGGAAAGATTTGGAGGATGCAATTGTCAAAGCAGGTGGTCCAGTATCTGCAGTAGGTGTCTGCTCTGAGTTTGTTCATTTACAAATAATCTGAAAAACACTGGGTGGATTCTTCCATTGATAACTATTAGGAACTAGCACAATTCTATAGTACAAGTGATAGTGTTCTAATTTGTCTTGTATTTCATTTAAATACATAACTTATTACACAGTTAAATGGTAGATTTGTCTTTAACAGCTTAATTGGGCCAAAATATACTGGTCCCAGTGTGTCTCAATAAACCAGAATTCTCTATTTATTTTCTTTCCACAACTGCTCACTGACGTGTTGAGTGTTGTTTACACCATTCTCATTTTCTGTCTGCAGTTGAGGTTATCAAACCTTCACATCTTTAAACTGACATTGCCACTGTTAGTGTTATTGCTGTGTCTTAACTAATCCCTATACTTAACCATTATGGTCCATTTACAAACATACCCACATGTCATGGTATTTAGTGTTGATGTCTCCGGTGTCCACATCCTGGGGAAGAGCTACAAATAATATTTGATTTTCACTATTTCAATATGTGTTTTGGTCACATTCAGTAATTATAGGTTTTGTGCTGTCCTCTCTTTAAATTTGAAGACTGGTTTGATCCTGGAATGTAATCCAAGTAGGGTGATGAAAAGGCCAAATGCTTCGTTCTCTGCTTCAATAAGGGAATGGCTAATTTGACATTTGGCCTTAACTGCCCTGTCTAGCCCAATTTCTTTAAGAAAATGCATATTATCCTCCATCAGGTCGGAGGCTACCGAGACGGACAATATAAGGTGTTGCGCTAACCTGAGTGTGGCCCTATCACAGCAGTAGAGGAGGCCATTGACTGGCATATTTGAATGGGAGGTAGAACTGAAATGGACGGGTACCGTAAGACAAAGGAGCAAAATTAGGCCATTCAGCCCATCAAGTCTACTACACCATTCCATCATGGCTTATCCTGGATTCCACTCAACCCCATACACCTGCCTTCTTGCCACATCCTTTGATGCTCTGATCAACCTTAAATATACCATGGACCCACAGCAGTCTGTGGTAGAGCATTTCACAGATTTGCTACTCTCGACTAAAAAAAAATTCCTCCTTAACTCTGTCCTAAAAGGTTGCCCCCTCAATTTTGAGGCTGTGCCCTCTTAGTTCTGGATACTCCCACCATAAGAAACACCCTCTCCACATCCACCCTATCTAGTACTTTCAACATTTGGTAGGTTTCAATGAGATACACCTGCCTGCATTCTTCTAAATTCCAGTGATTACAGGCCCAAAGCTGCCAAATCCTTCTTGTATGTTATCCCCTTTATTCCTAGAATCATCCTTGTGAACCTCCTCTAGATTCTCTCCAATAGTAACACATCTTAACTGAGAAATGGGGCCCAAACCTGTGGGGAGGGACGAGTGGACAAGGGTGTCATGTAGGGAGCGATCCCTGTGGAAATCGGAAGGGGGGGGAGGAAGATGTGCTTGATGGTGGGATCCCATTGGGGATGGTGGAAGTACTTTACAGGAAAGCTAGTGGGGTGGTATGTGAGGTCAAGGCGAACCTTATCCCAAGTGTGCCAGCAGGAGGATGGGATGAGGACAGGTGTGTGCGAAATGGAAGAAATGTGGGTGAGGACAATGATGGTTGAAGAAGGGAACCCCCTTTCTTTGAAGAGGGAGGACATCCCCATATAGCACAGGGTCACCTGTATAGTCCTGTATCTGCTTGTATTTACAGAAATTTTCTTCCCTTTGCATTTATAATTTAACTTATGAAAATTTAATTGTGAAATTTCACTGTAATGAAAGGTATGTCCTTGGTGATCGGATAGCATGAATTCATTGCCTAAGTTTTAAATCATGAGTGAATACATAATGCAGAATTTCCATTAATGCAAACATCATTTGTGTGGTGGTTTAATTATTCCCACCCTGCTAATACTTGCTTTTCACTTTCTAAGCATAAAACTTGACAGTGTGACAAGTGCAAGTTCTATCCAGTTGTGAATTGTAAAGAATGGATTTAAAGTTAAAATTCCTGCAAAAATCCATACCATAACATAGGAGCAGAATTAGGTCACTCGGCCCATCGAGTCTGCTCTGCCATTTCATTGTGGCTGATTTGTTATTCTTAACTTCATTCTCTTGTCTTCTCTCTGTAACCTTTGATGTTCTGACTAACCAAAACTTATGCTTTAAATATACTCAATGACTTGTCCTCCACAGCCATCCATGGCAATGAATTCATCAAGTGCACCACCCTATGGCTAAAGGAATTGCTTCTCATCTCTGTTGTTAATGGGCCCTGTTTTCTAAAGCTGTGCTCTCTGGTCCTAGCCTCACCCATTATAGAAACATCCTCTCCATGTCCACTTTGTCAAGTCCTTTCAATATTTGATTGGCGTCGTTGACATCCACCCCCCCCCCATTCTAAATTCTAGTGAATACAGGCCCAGAGCCATCAAAAGGTTCTCGTACATTAACCCTTTCATTCTAAGAATCATTCTCTTGAATCTGCTCTGGACCCTCTTATATGAGAACATCTTTTTATAGATAAGGGGCCCCAAGCTGCTCACAATACTCCAGGTGCAATCTGACCCATGCCCTTTAAAGCCCAATCATCAGATTCCTGCTCTTGGTATTCTAGTCTTCTTGAATTGCATTTGCCTTCCTTACCACTGACTCTACCTGCACAAGGAGTACCAAGTTCCATTGCACCTCTGATTTTTGAATTTTCTCCCCATTTAGAAAATAAATTGTACCTTTATTCCTTCTTTCAAAGTGCATGACCATACACTTCCCTACATTATATTCCATGTGCCACTTTTCCCATTCTCCCAATCCTTGTGCAGACTCCCTCCTTCCTCAACACTACCAGCCCCTTACACCTACCTTTGTGTCGTCTGCAAACTTGGCCACAAAGCCATAGAAGTACACAACTTCTCACTGACTCTTTTGTCCATCCTGCCTGTCATTTCCTCAAAAAATTCCAATGGATTTGTCAGTTAAGATTTCCACTGAAGGAAACTATGCTGATTTGGGCCTACTTTATTATAAAGCCTCCAGGTACCCTGAAACTTCATCCTTAATAATGGACTCCAACATCTTCCCAACCACTGAAGTCAGGCTAACTAGCCTATAAACTCCTTAATTCTGCCTCCCTCCCTTCTTAGAATGGAGTGACGTTTGCAATTTTCCTGTCCTCCAGAACCATTGCAGAACCTAGTGATAAGGTCAGAACTCACTCCGCACTCTGCCTTCATTATTTCACCAGGTTGGAATTTGTTTGGAATCACTGAAGTTGGCCCAAGTTGCCAATTGTAAAATCAAAAAGGATCCATTAAATGATGTGGTCAACATATCACTTATAACCTGATTTGTTTTGCAAATAAAACATTTGATTTTTTTGAAAACTATGAATTTTTCTCCCCTTCTGTGAAGTTGTCAAATGCAGAGGACATCTGTGTTTCAGTAGATACTTGTATAATAGGCATGCTGGTTGATATTTGCTGGTATCACACAATGACTTGGATGGAAAGTAAATTGATAAGCGAGGCCACTAATGGGGAAGAATGTTGGGTATAAGGATGACATTACTGTGCCTGAATTGAGTCATTCGGTTTAAATCTACCCTTGAGGTAGTGTCATAGAGAAAACACAGAAAAGGGTTCTTTGACCCATCTAATCTCTGCCAGCCTAGTCACATTTACCTGCATCGAGACCTAGCCCTCTCATGCATGTATCTATTAAAACTTCTCTTAAATGTTATAATTGAAATTTTATCTGCCACTTCTGGCAGTTTGTTCTACACTTGCATATCCTCTGAACGAAGAAGTTCCCTCTCAGATATCCCGTAAATGTTTTACCTTTCTCCATAAACCTATGACCTCTTTTTCCTAGTCTCACTCTACCTTGGGGAAATTCCTGCAAGCTTTCACCCAGTCTATACCCCTCATGATTTTGTATACATTTACAGGATCACCTCTCATTCTCTTGCACTCCTGTGAGTAAATTCCTCGACTATTCACCTTTTCCCTATAACTTAGGTCCTCAAGACCCAGCAACATCCTTGTAACTTTTCTCTTTACTCTTTCAAGGTTATTGATACCATTTCTGCAGGTAGGTGACCGTAACTGCACATAATACTCCAAATTTGGCCTGATATGTCTTGTATATCTTCAATCTAACATCCTAACTTTTGCATTTAATGTCTGTTTATGAAGGCCATGTGCCAAGCACTCTCCTTATGACCTTATCTAACTGTAATGCCACTTTCAAGGAATTATGGATATCTGTTCCCAAGTCCCTTTTGTTCTACCGTTCACACAAATCTTGCCATGATTTGTCCTCTCAAAAGTCCAACTCCTCATATGTATGGAATGTTGATAATTGTTTCAGATTTGAAATTTGAAGGTGTGGGCTGTTCTATTTACTGTGTATACAATAGCACCTTGGGATTGTATGAATTATCACTATTAGTAAACGTGTACATCAGCTTTTTTTCTGTTATGATGTGTCGCAGCTGCTATAGTGGCCCAAATGGGTCCTGGTCATTATTATAAAATACAAGTATTACTGCAAAAAAGAAGAAAATTTATTGGAGAATAATTAAGTTAGTAGTTTCACAAATTTGCTTTTGGCAGTAATATAATCCTAGGTCTACTGACAATTTAACAAGATTTAGCCGGATTGGGCTGCATTTGAGGAATTTAGCCCATGCTTCAGTTTGTGGCATGTCTGAACAATGCTGTTCTCTCCAGGTGGAGGCATTGAAATTTTATATTTAGAGGTTGCAGGGTGATTAAAAGCATTTGAGTCAATATTTTGGCTTTAGGTATGGAGGTTCATTGGAAAATAGCTTTTTGGACATTGTATTGAGAGGGAATGGGTTGCTCTAAGTTATAACAAATCATTTTACCTAGTTTAATGTCAATGTCTCATTCAGAATACTTTTCATTTTAATTGCAGATTGTCAATCAAGCAGTTTGGGAAAACTTGACTTCACAATAAACCAGTAACAATGGGGTATGATAAATATGATAAACGGTAAGAATTCAATTTTTGAACCATCAAATACTACAGATGCTGGAAATCTGAAACAAAACCAGAACTTCATGTAATGGCCTGGAATACTCAAATGATCAGGCTGCATCTTCAGAGAGAAGCAGTGTTAACATTTCAAGTCTATGCCCCTAAAGCAGGGTTTCTCAACCGGAGTTCCATGAGAGGTCGTTGGGGGTTCTGTGAGAGATCGTGATTTTTTTTATATAAAAATTGTTTTTTGAACTTCGTGTAACACACAATGCTAGTGCTTTCAGTGGTGGGTAGTGACCGAGCAGCCCTGTTAGCAATCTCAGCTCAGTATGATAATGCACAGTAGGGCCATGTTTATTTGGTTGAGTCCATTCTCAGTTTTGGATGCAAGGTAGTGGAGGCTGTTGATAATTGAGTGCTGTATTGCATGGAGGAGCAGACGGTAAGCTGATAATTGGTGAGCATTGTATTGCATAGAGGGCAGGGCGGTAGGCTGATATGCATGAAGTACATTTTCCGAGGAAATGTCAGCTTCTCCCTCCCGAATTACCTCCCCTGACTCCCCCTTCCATTCAGCCGAATGACTTATGGGAGTGAACAAACTAGCAGTGCAGTAGAAAATTGGAAGGATGTTTTCATTCTAAAGGTGGTCCACTGTAGCAATTTTTGAAGAGGAGGATTCTAGGGCTAGGGCTATGGACAATCCTGATGAGGTTAGTGATGAAGAATTACAATCTTCTGAGTCATTTCACTGCACTAGTGCAACAACAGACACAAAAAAAAGTCTATCTTTACAATGTAAGCTACTTATCAATGGGTTTTACATGGATTGGTGATCCAGGTTGTCTTATTCCATTGTGCCTAGTCTGTGGCAAACAACTTACAAATGTAGCAATGGCTCCAGCAAAATTGAAAAGATACTTAACTACAAATCACAACCATATGACCTGTAAAAGTGATGGTGATGATTGTTTTAAATGACCTAGAATCTCAATACAAACCGATTAAAGCTTTCGAAAATAAAGTCAAAGTCGGTAAAAGGGTTCAGGAAGCAAGTTATTTAGTAACTTTAGGACCAGTTCACTAGAGAATGTTTTAAAAACTGTGAGAAACCTGGACAAAGAGCACACCAATCTCCTGCTACATGCAGAAATCTGGTGGCTTAGCAGAGAAAGTGTTCTCAACAGGGTGTTTGAGCTGAAAGGTGAAAATACAGGAGTAACTTCAAGAAGATAGTAGGCCAGATTTTGTTGAGTGCTTTGACAATAAAGAATGGCTGCAGAAACTAGCCTTAACAAGATGTTTTTCACCATATGAACCAGCTGAACAAGTCTCTGCAAGGCACTGGAGAAAATGTTTTGACTTCAGTTGACAAGATTCTTATATTTAAAAGGAAACTGAAATTTTGGAAAAATCATGGTGCAAAAGGAAATTTTGAAACATTTCCACTGCTGCTTGGATTTGAGAGTGAGGAAGGACATCAGAAAGTCTTGAGTCTTACTGAAAACACCTTGGAAGAACTGTAGAACAAAATTGAACACTGTTTTTCCTCCCTTTCAACACAAGCATATGACTGGGTGAGGGACCCTTTCTCTGATTCTTCTGCTTAGCCTGACTACTTGATTTTGAGAGGAGAAGAACTTCTGCACTCTGATCATGCATTCAAGATGAGGTTTACTGACCTGCCCCTGGACAAGTTCTGGATTGCTGTGATTTCATTCATAGGAAAGCAATGAAGATTTTTGCTGCAGTTTATGACTTCAATGTGTAGAGAAAGCTTTTTCTTGATTAAGAAGCATCATGAACAAGGATAGAAATCGTCTCATTTCAGTCTAAGGTGAAATCCGTTCGTGCTTATCTCAGGTTAGACCCACAATTGAGAAATTTATTATGCTTGCTTTGTGAGATTTTAAAATTTCTGAAAGGGAAATAAAGAAATTCAAGAAAGGTAAGCTTAAAAAATTCATTCTCTACTCAAAGGAGCATTGATAATTATTTTTGGATTATTACATCTGCAACTTACTAATCAGGCAGATGTGCCATGAACTGTAGATATAATTTTTATGCAGAGCTTTTTTGAGGCCTGAAAATTATTTCAAGAATTCTTCCAGGGTAAAAAGGTTGAGAAAGGTCACACTAAATAGTGTACACATTGCCTGATCTGTGCTTAACAAGATAATAGAGGCTGTTTCCACACCTGATACATTGAGAGAGCATAAGTTTCTCAGAAGTTCTCTTTGCACTTAGATTTAGGTTATGAGGACACGCAGTCCTCTTTTATTGTATTTAGTAATGCATGCATGAATAAATGATACAATATTCCTCTGGTGTGATATCACAGAAACACAGGACGGACCAAGACTGAAAAACTAACAAAAACCATATAATTATAACATATAGTTACAACAGTGCAACAATACCATAACTTGATGAAGAACAGGCCATGGTCACAGTAAAAAAAAAGTTCAAAGTCTCTCGAAAGTCCCACATTACACGCAGACGGGAGAAGGAAGAAAACTCTCCCTGCCATGCCCGACCACAATCCGACTCTGAGTCATCCAAAAGCTTCGAGCTTCCGATCAGCCCTCCGACACCGAGTACGGAGCACCATCTCTGCCGAACGCTTCGACCTCAGCCTCGGTCGCCAGCAGCAGTCAAAGCCAGGGATTTTGGGGCCTTCTCTCTGGAGATTCTCGATCGTACAGTAGCAGTGGCAGCGAACTGGGTGTTTCAGAAGTTTCTCCAGATGTTCCTCTGCTTCTCGCATCTGTCTCCATCAAATCAGAATTGTGCACGGTATTCTACTTACAAATACAACATAATTTCACTGGAAAGCTGCGCGCGCGGCGTCGCACCGCCATCATCTCCTCCCGCCTATTGAAAACAGTTAGCATGAATCAAGAAAAGTAAAATCTTTTGTGGTTATATATCCCCTTGTGCTTACTGGACAATGTTAGTTTAACAAAGAAAACTTTCTTTCTGAGATTTTAAGACATCAATTTTGCTTCAATGTTTAATTCAATGCTTATTCAAGTTGCTTTTAAAATTTAATTTCTTGACATTGTGTAGTCAGTACATATTCCAAACTGAAAATAGCACAGGTGGCAGTTAAATAATTTTGCAGTCCTTTAGAGAATACATCCCGTATCGTTCAATGTGCACTATTCAACATTAGCAAAAGTAACAGAGTTAATAATTTCCCAAAATCAGTGAGCCTGATGTTAGAGCTTGTCATCTTTGGAAAAATTAACTTCAACTTAATGGCAATTAAAATACAAGTTGTTATAATATAACTTATATAAAATATGCTGGTCTTTAGTAGATAGCCGAATTTGCCAGTATTTAAAGTTGCATTTGTGGAGGGTGACCTGATGTTTTGCAAATTTTTTTTTGAGCAGTGTTAATATTGCAGGAGGGAAATTGAAAATTATTGAATCTGAGTTCCAAATCAACCAAAGTCTCTGCTTCCTCAAGATAACTGATGTGAACCTGGGGCTTTCCTTGCCAGTTTAGCTTAGTAATACACAATTTTAATGGTTGAGTCATTGATGAAACCTCTAAGTTAATGGGGGTGGAGGAACCTGCTTCCTCCCCCAAATGAGTATGTTGTAGTGCTGGGAGGATATATTAGCAAGTTGATTTCCTTGAGGGAATGGTTTGGTTGCTGGGGAAACAGTAATTCTATCAGTTTCAGCAAATTTTTTTTTCAGGGAAACGAGTCGAAGTGAGCGAAGTGGACGTTATGGTTCTGACTGGAACAGAGATGAGCATAGAGAGTCACGAGGTAGACGAGACTATGATTATAAAGATGTTGATTATCGTGCTCCACCAAATCACAGCAGGGACTATGAACGTGATAGACGACGCAGTGATTATCGGAACAGTGATCGCCATCAAGACTACAGGAATTATGAAAATTCGGAGGTACGACGCTTCTTCAGCCAGAATAATTGATGTCATTCCCATTAGCTTTTTGTACTAACATGCTTTGGTTTTCTTCTGCTCTTGTCAAGTGAAGATCAGGTAGATGGAAGAATTAAAGGTGTAAGGGAGCCTTTCTCAGGATGATCATGCTCTGGCAACTTCACTCGCCCCATCAATGAACTATTTTCATGAATTATTGCCTCACTTTCAAGGACTCTTCAGCTTATGTTCTCAATATTTATTGCTTTTTTTTGCACAGTTTGTTGTCTTTTGCACACTGGTTGCATGATCAGTTGGTGTGTTCTTAATTCTATTGGGTTTTGAGTATATGGTGACACATATGTGCTTTCGTAAACTTACTTTGAGCTTTATATGTGTTTACTGAAGGAATCTATGGAGCAATATTATGTAGATATTTACTCCAGCTACATCCATCCTGATCCTGTTATTGGCCACTACATTACATGGTACAGTAAGACTATGGTAATCGATCACCCTCAGAACATTGGTGTTGGAATGGTAGTTTTTGTGTACTGTTAACTGTAATGTCAAATGTCACTGACAATTGTTCATTTTTTAATTTCACGTAGTAGTATAAGATTTCTAGTGAACCAAATAAATTTAAAAGGAACACTGGAAACAAATAAGCAGTAGGTTTAAGGGACGCACAGGAAACAAGATCTTGAGTTTAAGAAGAAGATGGAAAGGGGGTTTTTGAGTTTCAAGGGAGGACTAGAAACATAGTTGAGCCAGGTGCCAAATCATCTGGATTTCTCAGTTGTAGGATAATGGGTTATTAGAGCTTAACTGTACAGTGCTTTGTAGAAAACTGCCTTGTTATCAAAGTTGGCTGCTGGCATCTCTGTTGGGATTAAGCCTACTGTCTGGAACTGGTGTTCTTTGAACCCAATTTCAGAGATTGTAGCAATCTAATGAAAGTATATCATGTATTCTCAAGACTTATTTTAACTATGCTGATAGGTTACATTTTTATACCATGTGATCAACAGAGCTGAATTAACTGAGTTGAGCTTGTTGTCATACCTTAACTCTTCATATCCACTAAATACATAGACAAATAAAATTAATCTAGCTCTGGAATTTAACTGATTACATAACATAGGTTTCTAAATTGTGATAAGTCCCTCCCCCACCCCCACCCCCACCACATACCCAATGAGACAATCTGCAAACAAGCATATCTTTGGGATGTGAGAGAAACCAGCACACCCAGGAAAGCCCATGTGGTCAAAGCACAATCATGCAGAATTCTCACAGCTGGCACCAGATGTCAGGATGAATCTGATTTCTAGGGTTCCGAGGCAGAACGGCGTCTCTGTGCCACCCACAGACATGGTAGAGCTGATAGGGATGTATTGAAGCAGTTGCAAGGAAAGAATTAACTGCTGAATGCTTTCCATTCTGTAAGGAAAATGCCCACCAGTATGCATTACAACTAAACAGTGAAATTTGATATAAGAACTGAATTTTAGAAGAATAACAATGTCTTTGCTTCCAGAATTATGAAGATGATGGTAGATATGAAAGACCTGAGGGAAACCAATACTGCGATGGTGACTACAAAGACCATGATTATAGAAACGATGGATCTGAAGAGAGAGAGAACAAAACAATTATGCTAAGAGGTCTTTTACCATCAACAACCAGGGAAGATGTGCGTATTTTATGAACCTTTAGGGTTTATTAGGATTGTAAGAATGTTAAAAGTGGATTTATTTGGCTGTGTTCTATTAGAGATCATATGGAGAGAGATTGGAAATAATATTTGAAATTGCTGTATAACTAGTTGAAACTTTGTATAATAATGTATAACAATGGATGAGTGCTAATTTAAGAAGTCTTTCTCTCTAGTAACTAATCTGAATTGGGAGGCTGCAGTGATATAGTTTGTAAGAACTATCATTTTGGACTTTGCCCTTCCAGAATATGATTAACAACCAGAAAGTAAGAATGCAACCTAGTAATTGACATATCAAAGTAACTTGAAAAATGCAGGAATTTGGGAGATCCAAGCTTACCATAATACTTTCCTTGGGAAAGTAGAATTGCTAAGTATTGAGTACTTATGTAGGCTTAGACATGTTTTGTATTCAAGACATTTTCTCTACAGTTGTTTCCCTTCCTCACTCGAGCTGTTAATTCCTTGCCAAATAATGTATTGTGTATCAAATCTGGATATTGTAAGTATGAACTCCGTTTTGTTTCAGTGGGTATTTCAGCAAAATGCCTTTGGTCATCAACCGGGGAATGGAAATCAGTGTTGGCTTCAGATAATCAGAATATACTCTCTGCCACCTGACGGAGTAAATAAATTAAATCTTTTGACTTCCCGACATCTGTATCAAAATAATTATTTTATTAATTGTTTAATAGGAATGTTTTTTGGTGTATTATTCTTAAAATTTCCAAGAAATTAAAACAACAATTTTTAAAATATTTCTTTCAGATTCTTGAAATATTTCAGGATAGTGATGAATTTCAGCCGAAAGATGTACGGGTGATGAAATGTAAAGTTTCAGGTGAGATTTAGGCAGGACTTGCAAGTGAACAATACTCTTTTCCTATTCTTGCGAAGGAAAGACCACGGTTATTTGCCATGGCTGAGGAAAGTGTGCTATAAAATGAAGTTAATGTTCCTTTGACCTGTAATGGGTAGACCATAAGACATTATTATTATTATTATTATTATTATTGACTGGAACAACAGCTGTTCATGACTTGTATTTTTGAAAGTAGTGATTCTCAGCAAAAACACTGGAATTTTTCTCCCCGTTAGCATTAAGGTTGTGATAGCGATTCACTGTTAAAACATTAGTTTGTTCCATGCAAACTTCTCTTATGTTTCTTGATTTTTTTTTTATTGATTACTTAATCCCTTCAATCTAATTTCGTAACCTTTTAAATTGTTAACATTTAAGTTCTTAAATTCTGTTTCTCTTTCAACTGTTGACTTTCAGAGCAATTTGACATTGTTTTTAAAAGAGAAAATAAGCTACCATAAAGTATCAAATCCATTATTTTCTTTTCTACAGTCGCATAGGCTGTTCTTTACTTGTGATGCTCTGTTTAACATCAGGAGTTTATCACTAGTTTCCTGAACTGGTTTTAAGACAACTTTCAAACCTTGAGCAGGCCAGTAGAGGAACTTGTGTTGCAAAATTCATGCACAATACATATGTGGGGAGGTGCTTGAAGTATGCAGATGATGGGAATTTCAGATATGAAGTTGACTTGGTAACCCTTTAATTGTCACATTATATTAGTCTTGTGATTAATCACAGCACATTTAGCATCCTGGCCTAAGTTAGGCAATGAGAATTTTTGCCTTTGGAAATGGAAAGTAGTGAGCACACTTTGAGAACTCTAGTATTCCGAATCCCATGATATGTGGCAAAGATTTATGAATAATATTTTCACTTTGAATCTTAGAAAAAATTGTGCCACGTTCACTATCGGCACACCTTATTAAAAGCTGCTAGCACTGAACTAGTATCTTCTATTGGCTAATTTTGACTTGATTTAGGGGATGCATAGCATTGTAAGAAAAGGCATATTCTTATATCTATTCGGCAAGGACAATAAGCTTTTAGTGCTTCAGCAGTTAATTGCTTCTGTATTATTTTGTAGAATATATATTTGAAACTATTTTTAGCTTGTACACCTTATTTGATTTTTGCGATCTCAGTTATATGCAACTATAGTGTGGATGTGACCTAGTGTTTTCCTTGCAAAAGTGAAGAGATGGGGTTGAAGCTGATGGTGCAACTTTGTTTTTGGAATATCAGCTGCAGCAATGTTGATCAGAGCTCCAGTAAAAGTTTCTAAGCATTTGTTGAAGTTGCCTTCCCTATTCATGACAAAAATATTAAAGCTACATTTGAAAAGGCTTTGCTGTGCATGTTTGTCAGTTTGTGTTATAGCAGGGAAATTAGATGTACCTATAGTATCATTGAGGTATGTGTGCCATTTTAACTGCTCGTTAAACAATCGTGGACATATTACGTTCTAGATTGATCACACAAATAAAATTTTACAATAAAAACCCACTTCAGGTTTTTATCCACACTGAAGAACTAATAAATCGAATGTTTGGAAATCATCCCTGCAAAGCATCTGGAAGTATTGGGATGTATGGTCATAATCAGAATATTACTAATTAAGAAGCTATACTTCATGATAATCCCTTTTTCGTTTGGTATTTGAATATCTGAGATTGTGGGTAAAATATTAGCAATTCTGAGCTTTGTACATTATGAATTTTTAAACATTGAGTTGAACCAAATGAGCTGTTGCACATGTAAGGAATTAGATTAATAGATGAAATAATTCCATAATGGCCCCCGTAATGAACTGTAATTTTCCAGAGTCTGGAATTACTTAAGTGCTTCACAGCTGTTACAAATGACCCCTGTATCAGAGGTTTGAATTCCCAGAAAACTGTCCCTTTCACAATTTTCCATAATACAGACTATTGAATCCCATGTTACAAGTGGAAATGTGGACATACTGGGTGTTTTCTCTCTCATTTTAAGCCATTCTGTTGGTAATGACAGAGTACCCATTTTTTAAAAACTCAGGCTAACAGTAGACAGAGGGCATTGAAACAACAAATTTTGTTAATCTTTCATTTTTGTCACTCAACACTGGGTTAATATGATTTGGATATGATGTCACTGTCTCAATTTTGTTGGCAGCCACAGCAAATTCTCTCCTTTGCCATACCCTCTCCAGTCTGAGGAGGTGAACAGTCATATATAAGTGAAGCCTTGTCAAGCTCTTCCATCTATGAGACATTTTCTACCATGTAAAGCTCATGATTTAGGAAAGTGTTTAGGAGGTGAAGATACAAAGGAAAGGGATGGGATTCAAGGATCACGGTTTGTGTGAGAAAGGTAGTGGCGAAGGAGTTAATTGGGGGTAGTGAGTGAGTGTGAAAATCCAGTGTGATGCCAAGAGATTACTTTGAGCAAGTCATGACTACCGCAGCTCCTCACAATGCAGTGTTTCAAAGAAAATGAAGTGCAGTCTTCATACTTCATTGTCACCAAACAATTGATACTAGAGTGTACAATCATCACAGTGATATTTGATTCTGCACTTTGCGCTCCCTGGAGTACGAATCGATAGTAAATATTAAACAATTAAATTATAAATCATAAATAGAAAAGGGAAAGTAAGGTAGTGCAAAAAAAAATGAGAGGCAGGTTCGGATATTTGGAGGGTATGGCCCAGATCCGGGTCAGGATCCGTTCAGCAGTCTTATCACAGTTGGAAAGAAGCTGTTCCCAAGTCTGAGACATCTTCATGTGTTTTGAGAAAATAGAGCAAAAGAGGGACTTGGGTCTAACCCTCAAACCAATCTTTTTGCCCCACAGAATTTAGAGACTCAAATTTGACACTGTTTCATATTTTGCTTGTTTCATAATCATAAAATCTGTTAAGAGCAAATTTTGTTTTGTCTTAAATTTTTGGGTTGTTATTTGCAGATTCCATTAGGGCAAATCTCCATGACCTGAATAGCAGTAATGTGGGTATTACCTATATACACTTTCTGATATTTAAAATGCATCTTATTACACAATTCTGGTGAGATGCACTTGCTGAAATGATTTTACTTATGGAATGGTATAATTAAGAGGCCAAACTTCTGTCTCCTTATATCGAAAGGCAATGGTCCTAATAGTTTGTGTATTTTAGACCGTGGGAAGATTATTGACCCTTTAAGCACTGCATTTACGTGAACGCTTGCACATGGCAAGAGTTTTGTCACATGTTAGTTGAAGCTGCTTTTTTAGGGGTGGTGAGAATCGTATTTGGCAACACTATCACTCAATGTTTAGAACTAGCCTTCGGCTAGCTACCGGCTGTACCGTTGTCTATTGGTTTATTTTGTTTCATAGTGTGCACTGCAAACATTACTTTTGTCTCATCAGACTGAATTTTCATGAGAAAATTAGTGCAGGAGTATAAGGAAGATTTGTGGATAAGTCACCAACTACAGGCTTTTTAAAAAAAGTGATTTTAGAGATTAACTGCACAAGCATATATTTGAGTTTATTGGTCGACTTGATAAAAAGCTTTTAATTTGATGATGTAAGAGAAATTTGGGGAAATCGTGTGTAGGACAAATGTCTTTGCAGTCAAACTATTAAAAAAACATGGTAATTAATAGGGTTGTACTTGCGTTCAACAATCATGCAAAGCTGTAGGGATTTAAGGGGGTCTAAGCTATCAATTTTCAGCAAAGATTGCGGCTGTAGTTGCATATTTCCCGGTGGTAATTGTTACAACCATGAAATGGCACATTATTGGGGGGGGGGTCTGATTTTAATTTAGTGGTGGGGGGGAGAACAACTAGGTGTTGGAAGCTAGCTATATTGTGAAGTTTCACAATATTTAAGTTCAGGTAGACTGTACCTAGGACTTCCAGTTTGTTTTAAATTGTTGCAGCATTTCATTACAAAGCTGCAAGTGGACAGACTGACAAGGACACTTTATTAAAATGCTAGAAGAATGTGTAAAGTACCTTGAAAATGTCTTTAAATGTATTTGTTCTCTTCTGACAAAACAAAACCAATAAGGCTACATATGAAGCCACAGAAATAGACATTTTACATAACACGTGGCGACATGATGAATAGCTGCTTTAAACACGCTGACTAACACAATCCCGTCTATATCTGAATGCTGTCTCTAGGTCAAAGCCGTGGTTTCGCCTTCGTGGAGTTTAATCACTTGCAGGACGCAACAAGATGGATGGAAGCCAATCAGGTTGCTTCATCACGTCTAGCTTTATTGGAAGGGGAATGATCAAGTGTTTACGCTGCAGAAAAGACCCAAAGGGACCAAATGATACCCTTTCCCTCAGATGCCATTATCCTCCAATTACATTCATGGAATGGACGCAAGCTATTTTATGGATGGTTCTATTTTTATTAGCTTTTGTAGCAATGGGCCTAACTGCTTGCAGTAAAAGGTTAACTAATTCTGATTAGTTGCTCGCTGTAATGGCCTGTATCATGTGACATTTTCCCAAATACATTTTAAGGATTATTCAACACCACACCATTTATTTGTCCTTTTACATGTGCAAACGTTGTACATCATAAGTGCCTGCTTTTTGGGTCTTTCCTTCTTCCACCTGCAAAAAAAAAGTCTTAAGTGATGCAGAATATCCAATGCAATGATGTTTTAAATTTCAGTATAATATGTAGTTTGTGCTTGTTTTGTTGGGTCTACTTTTCATGAAAGTGACCTCCAGTTTCTGCCTTTTTTCATCGGAGGGGGAGAAAATCAGACCCATTTTAATTGATAGTCTATTCAAAATGGCTTGAGTTTAAGGAGAGTTGCTAATTTGTTAGTGCTAAGTGTTTGCAGTGACATGGTACATTATGATGATGAAGTGTTGGTAGTATATTGTATAAGTAGTCAAGGTTAGAAATGTATTTACAAGAAATAAATTAATACTAAGCATGCTTTCCATTAAGCTACTTTGGAGAAACTCAGTTGCCTTAAAATTAGTGAGTGCACCTGAGTAAATGTTTCCTGGCTGCAGGTCATTTGGAGCTTAAGGCATGTGCTCGTCATACAGTTAAGTCATAACTAATTATATTTTGACTCAAATGCAGCATGTATGGTACCTAGTCAATTGCCCTGTTCAACTTTCATGTTGTAAACAACCTGATATTTGGTGGAAATGTCCTGATATTTTGCAGATGACAATCTACATGTTTAATATGGTTTGGAATAATTCAATATTTGATTTGAGGGAGTGTTCCCAGCTATTGTAAAATGAAGAAGTTTTCTCAGGGTGAAGTCTCCTTTTGCAGATAATTTGAGGACATATAGAAGGCAGTAGGTAATGTTGCAGTGCCTGTGAAGCAACTGATTGCCAGACTAGGTTTGTGTAGATTTGCATTTTGATTTGGGCAAACATCGTCTGTATCTTGCATTTTGCAAGAGTTGTGACCCACTTACAGCTTTAAGTAATGCAATGAATATCTAGAAGACTAAATCATTCATTTCCAGGAGATTTGTTTCATATCAAATTTCTTGAGAATCCTCAGACTATGTAGTCTAAAGGGAATCCACTGTACTCCATTATGTAGACTTTTGACTTGCCCTTTGTTTCCAGCAGCGTTATCTCACAATCCTTGGAAAGACCGTCTCGATGCATTACAGCACAAAGCCTTTTGAGGACTGGGGCTGCAACAAGGTAGTAAATATTAGCTGTCACAATCTTATGCAATTGAATGTTTGTCTCATGGGTGAGCAAGTGCAAATTGCTATTGTTTTTACAGTGTGGTTTTGTTTTGGAGATGTGCATTTGGAGCTATTAGTATATGTTAAATCTTGGGTATTCTGCAGCAGAGTTCTGAGAATGTCTTTAGCTCTTATTCCTTGGTCTATGGTTGTCTCTATAAGCCTTTAATAGAATATTATCCGGAGGTGATTTCTAATACTTCGGTATGCGTCATTGGCGAAGATAAATTGCTGTATTTTTCCTTCCTGTGGGCCTTGGTTTAAGAAAATAAAGGGTTTGTCGAAACACACAAAAAATGCTGGTGAACGCAGCAGGACAGGCAGCATCTATAGGAAGAGGTACAGTCGACGTTTTGGGCCGAGGCCCTTCGTCAGGACTAACTGAAAGAAGAGATAATAGATTTGAGAGGGGGAGGGGGAGATCGGAAATGATAGAAGACAGGAGTGGGAGGGATGGAGCTAAGAGCTGGAAAGTTGATTGGCAAAAGGGATACATGGAGAATGGGCTTCCCTCCCCCTTTCTTTCTCCCTAGGCTTCCCGTCCCATGATCCTCTCCCTTCTCCAGCCTTGTATCCCTTTTGCCAATCAACTTTCCAGCTCTTAGTTCCATCCCTCCCCCTCCTGTCTTCTCTATCATTTCGGATCACCCCCTCCCACTTTCAAATCTCTTACTATCTCTTCTTTCAGTTAGTCCTGACGAAGGGTTTCGGCCCGAAAACGTCAACTGTACCTCTTCCTATAGATGCTGCCTAGCCTGCTGTGTTCCACCAGCATTTTTTGTGTGTGTTGTTTGAATTTCCAGCATCTGCAGATTTCCTCGTGAGGGTTTGTAGAAAAGTGTTTTTCCTTGTAGAAAGGGATGATAACTCAATCAAGTTTAATATCACTGGCATGCCATGGAATTTCTTGTTTTGGAGCTGCAGTACACAATAAAAACAAAATTACAGTTAGAGGTATATATAAAAACATTTATTCAGAAAGAAGGAAAAAACAGTGAGCAAATGTTCATGGGTTCACTCCATTCAGAAATCATTCAGGAATCTGACAGGGGAAGAAGTTGTTCCTGAAACGTTGAGTGTGTGTCTTAAGGGGTGATGGGAGTCCTAAATGATGGATGCTGCCTTTTTGAGGCATTCCTACCATCAGGTGGTGGTACAGAAACCAACTTTGACAGGCTCAACTTTTTGAAGGTGTTCTTGATAATGGAGAGACTAGTGCCCATGATGATTGGCTGAATTTATAAATCTCTGGAGCTTTCTCGCAACGAGTTCAGTGGCCACTCCATACCAGACAGTGATGCAGTCAGTCAGAATGCTCTCCACAGTACACCTGTAGATATTTGCAAGTGTCTTTGGTGACATACCAAGGCTGCTCAAACTCCTAATGGGATATAGCTGCTGTCGTGCCGCCTTTGTAATTGCATCACTATGTTAGGCCTGGGATCGGTCTTCAGAAATGTTGACACCCAGGAAAATGAAACCGCTCATCCTTTCCACTGCTGATGGAGTAGTCTTTTAAAAGGTCAAATTTTTTCTTCCTTATCACTTTGTATTTGTTTAAATTTAGAAAGCTGAAGGCTGTTTGGTTTGAGGTTTTAGTTTTTTTAATAAGCTAATTTGCATCTATCATAACCCATTCTTATAATGAATGCTGTATTTAGACAATCGACCAGACATTTGAGAGTACTGAAAATCTTGTTCACAGTCAAAAATGGATGCAGATGCTGGGGCAGTTGGAAAGTTCAAGGCTGAGATGTACTGTAGATTTATTGATGTGGCCTATCAGGGATATGACTCTGGAGTAAATGAGTTTGCAATGAAAAATTATTTAAATGAATTGCAGGACAGCATGAAGAAGAATTATATAATTTGCTCATTTCATGTAACATCAAAGATGCCTAGGAATTTATACGTAGTTTTCTTTTATTTTCTTGAGCTTCTCTTTCCACATAAACCATTCTAAGATTGTTATGTTACTGTGTTGTGAAAGCTCATGACAAATAACCATAGTTGATTGTGTAATGCTGCATGTTTATACTGTCCCATGATTTCCCTGTGGGAAAGCAGTGCTGCTGTTTATTATGCAAAGTTGCTCAGCGTCAGTGTGTTAGTGATGCTAGCAAGAGACCCTGTTATGCTATGAAGATGCATATTGTTTTAGAACTCAGCAGATACCTGTAATTTTTCAAATGTGTTTCTTTTCCCTTCCTGGGTTAAGGGAAATTGATTTCAATAATTTAGCATTTTCTTTGCCATGCATTCATTTGGATAGTCCGACACTTGATTACATCCAGAAAGGGAAGGGATTTATACTGAAATCAAATCAGATTTTCAGATTTCAACAACTATGTTGTGCATCTTTTTGAAGTTCAGTTTTTCAAAGTTCAAAGTAAATTTATTATCAAACTACATATGTCTTTTTCTTGCGGGCAGTTCACAATAAATACAGAGAAACAGAATGGAATCAAATCAAAAACTACACACAAAATGGGTAAATGACCAAAGTGCAAAATGCATCATACTGCAAATACAAAAAGAAAAAATAATAAATCAGCAATAACTGTCAAAAACATAGATCAAAAGGTCTTGAAAGTGAGTCCATAGGTTGTGGGACTAGTTCAGTGAAGGGATAAGTGAAGTTATAGAACATAGAATTCTATAGCACATTACAGGCCCTTAGGCCGCAATGCTGTGCCAGCCCTGTAACCTACTCTAGAAACTGCCTAGAGTTACCCTGTATTTTTCTAAGCTCCATGTACCTATCCAGGTCTCTTAAAGACTTTTTTTGTATCCACCTCCACCACCGTCACTGGTTGTGAATTCCACACACCTGCCACTCTCTGTGTGGAAAAACATGCCCCTGGCCCAATTTCTAAGCAGCTTAAAACTATGCTTCCTAGTCTTAGCCATTCATCCCTGGGAAAAAGCCCCTGGCTAGCAATGCCTCTCATCATCTTGTTGTACTCTATCAGGTCACCTCTCATTCTCTGTTGCTCCAAGGAGAAAAGGCCAAATTCAGTCGACCTATTCTCATAAGGCACTCTCTCCAATCCAGGCAACATCCTTATAAATCTCTGCACTTTCTATAGTATTCACATCTTTCCTGCAGTGAGGTGACCAGAACTGAACACTGTACTCCAAGTTTAATCTGACCAAGGTCTTGTGTAGCTGTGACATTACCAAACATTATCCACTCTATTCTAAGAGCCTGATGATTGAGTGGTAATAACTGTTCCTGAACTAGGTGGTATGGGACCTGAACTCCAATACCTCCTTTATGGCAGCAGCAAGAGGAGAGCATGGCTTGGATGGTATGTGGCTTTGATGATGGATGCTGCTTTCCTGTGACAATGCTCCTTGTAGATTTGCTGAATCGTGGGGAGAGCTTTATTGTGATTGATTGGGCTGTATCCACTACTTTTTGTAGGCATTTCTGTTCAAGGCCAATGGTGTTTTCATGCTAGGCTGTGATGCAACCAATCAGTACATCTCCACCCTGTATCCATAGAAGTTTCTCAAAGTTTTAAATAACATGTCAAATCTTCACAAACTTATAATAAAGTAGAAGCACTCTGCTGCTTTCTTATTAATGACGCTTGTGTGATCAGCCCAGGACAGATCCTCTGAAATTGATAATGCCAAATTTAAAGTTGCTTACCCTCTCCATCTCTGATTCCTTGATGAGGACTGGCTCGTGGACCTCTGGTTTCCTCCTCCTGTAGTCAATAATCAGCTATTTGATTTTGCTGATACTGAGAGAGAGGTGGTTGTGGCGCTAGCCAGATTTTCAGTCCTATATACTGATTCATCACCACCTTTGATTCGGCCTATGACAGTAAATATGGCATTGGACCTGTGCTTAACCACACAGTCATAAGTGTAAAGTCTGTAGAGCAAGGAGCTAAGCACACATCCTTGTAGTGCATCTGTGCTGATGGAGAATGCAGATATGTTACCAATCTGATGTGACTTGAGTCTGCAAGTGAGGAAATTGAGGATCCATTTGCACAAGGAGGTCTTGGAGGTTGTTAGTTTTGAGGGGATGATAGTATTGAATGCTGAAATGTAGTTGATAAAGAGCATCCTGATGTGTGCATCTTTGCTATCCTGATGTTGCTCCTCAGGCAGGAGTTGATGTATTTGAATCTTTTCTGTTTTGCATATTTTGAATCTAGATGCCATTCCAAAAAGGTATATTGTTTTGTTTGTAACCTGTCCTGTATTTCAGAGTGACAAGATTTTTAAAAAATCTTTTACATAGTGTTGCTATATTAGTCTTTGTTTTTGTTTAACTAGTGTGGAGTAACCAATTTCAAGCGACGTGAAAGATGCTTCAAGTGTGATGCTCAGAAGCCTGGTAAGTAGTGCTGAGAGTTTACTATGCTTGGCTGGTATTATGGTTTAAAAATTGTTGTTTCAACTAGTGATAGATTTGAAGTGACTTGATTTTTTTTCAATACAACCTCTGTCAAGACTGTTCAGAAAGTTGAGTAGAAAATTTAAGGGATAATAACACTTTGACTTGCCCTTCAAAATGTCGTCTGAATTGATGAGTGCAAAGGAGTAAGTGTTCCCTTAATGATCCTGTTTAGGGAAAATGGAGAACAAATGGATAAATTCACAGAAATGTGAATATTTGGTAATTTTCCTGTATAACCACTAATTATATATTTATAGTTTAATCTCAATGAAAAGATACATATTTTGACAGTTTTTTTTAGTATGTTAGTACTTCAACTGAAAATAATCAGTATCTGCTGTGGTTCTTACACTCTCTCTCCTTGTTCATTGCACTGAATCTTATTCCATGGGTTGTGTGATAATTTTCAATTTCTTCCAGAAACTGAAGAAGAACAAGTTCGTATGCAAGGAGAGCCATATATGTCCGACTATGCAAATGACAGTAAGTTTTTTTTATATAAAAGCAAATTTGTTACCTTGTATTACTAATTTCTAGTTGGCTTTTTCTTGCCTTCTCCAAAAGGTATATCTAATAAGTACTGTTCTTAGCGACATAAGATCCAGTCTTGGTACAGTAAAGTGATAAATGGTTATAACTTTTGTCTTTGTATCTATCACTGATTTGCCATAAGTAGTGTAGCAGTTAACATGCAATTACAGCTCAGGGTGTTGGAGCTCAAGAGTTCAATTCTAACTTTTAAAAAACCTCTAGTTTGTATGTCCTTCCTGTGAGTGAGCACATGGGTTTTCTCTGGGTGCTCCGGTTTCCTCCCACAATCCAGTGATGTTCTGGTTAGTTGGTTAATGGTTATTGTAAATTGTCCCATGATTAGGCTAGTGTTAAACAAGTGGGTTGGTGGGTGGTGTGACTCATGGGTCCAAAAGGCTTGTAAAATGCTGTATCTCTAAATAAATAGAAAACCAGGAATATATATCAAATTGGCTTCAGTGTGCAGGTAAAATTATATACATTGTTTCAAATGTTCTTGATTTATTTACAGGAATTTTGAGTTAGTTGCTGATTCCCTGTTTTTTCTTTTCCTAAAATTAAAGCAATGATTGTCAAAAATAATAAAGTCACTTGCAGCTTTAAAGCCAGTTATTTCAGTGATGTCTTTCTTTGTCAGGGGGAACTGTATTAACGTAGGTAGCTGTTGAACCAAAATGTCAATATACTGCGTCCTAATATTCTGTGAACTGTGATTCACCTAGCATCCTGAAACATTTAGGGGGGTGGGAGGGAGCTAAAAGTCCTTGTACACTTTGGTATTTGAAACCAGAGGAGGAAACGTCTGGTACAGTCATTCCATTTTTAGAGGTGTTTTAATTTTGTTCGTTAGAGGTCAGATAATGTTAGCAGCAGCATATAGGTTTTCTCACATTGGTCATTTATTGGATGGTAGAACTGTTACATTTCAACAACCATAACAAAATACTCGCTGAAGTATCATTTTTAACACTTAAGTTTCTGCATTAGAAGTGGTTATTTATGGAACTGATGGTTCATGTGAACTGGCTGTAGTTCTGATTCTGACCCCTGCCCTCCCCCTCCCCTTGGTCTAGCCCCAAATTCATTTGATTGCCAATATTCCAATAAACAATTTAAAACGTGTACAGAACAAGATTTAAATCTAAGGTCAAATGACCAAGGTTTTAAAGTTGCGAATGTGTTCTAATATCTCCTATGTCTTATGGTCTTAATATTATTTTAATTGTCAACAGCCATTATTTTAAGAAACATAGGCCCACATACGCCAATCGAATCTATCCTGAGTGCATTGGCTCCATATGCTGTACTTTCCACTGCAAATGTAAGGTTGATCAAGGACAAACAGACCCAATTAAACAGGGGGTTCGCCTTTGTTCAGCTGGATTCGTCTTTTGTAAGTTTTGTTTTCCCTCTCTGACTAATATCATAAAGTGATCACATTGCCACTGGGTTAATTTAACTAAGATGATTGAGCAGTTAATGCAATGTAACCAACTTTTTGCTTAATGCATGTTTAATATAGAGCCAGCAAGAAGTTAAGAATTCAAATCATTATATCTCTGAAGGAAGGAGTTCATTTGTGACTGAATGTTGGCATGTTTATTAAGAAGTCAGGCTTAATAGTAGGGTGGAGACATTTTAGAAAGCACACGTCCTCTGAAAGGGTTTAAGATCAGTTTGTGGAGAGTGTGCTCAATAGAAGAACAATTTTTTTATGGATATCATAGGATTTTTTTAATGGAACGCAAGCACATTGACACCTTTTCATTGATGTTCTGGCTCAACCTTTGCAAGAGTAATGGAATTTGCATAGCAGCAAGTGTAATATTTGTTGGGCAACCATTATGTCCCAAGGTATATTGTGTTATATTCCACCAGCTTTCTCAGCTTACTAGGTTCTTGTAGGTTGTTTCTCGGAAGCTGTACACTCTGCGTTGCTGAGCTAGGAGATATTTTTAAAAGACAGCTATAGAATGCATCCTTGAAATTTGTATTTTTTTCCTTTTTACAGGAAGCTTCTCATCTTATTCAGATACTGCTTGCACTACAACCTCCATTAAATATTGACGGTCGGACTATTAATGTTGATTTTGCCAAATCTTTAAAAAAGTAGGTTGTTTCCAAATGTGAACATTGTTCTAAGTACTGCTGTACTATTTTGATAGTAGATTCCTACTTGACTTTCTTTTTTGCAATCCCAAAATGTGTAATTTCTCATTGATTACATGTGTGATGAGCTAAGATACAACTTCCCAACAGTGTCTCTTTGAACTGATGGAAGATGGGTAAATGCTACTTTTCTCATTTTATTTTTCCCTGTTGTTTTATATCCTGATATTTAAATCTCCATGCAAATTACATCAAAACAAATTAAAGGCTTGTAATCTATAAACTCTGGCTGTCCCTGGCTGGAACAGTATGGTAATAATGGCATCATATAGTGATGTCACATAGCATTCCAGTGTGTTACTTTCTGTCAATTATGTTAATACTTTGGCAGCAGTCACTGAATGTATACTTTGCTTGTTCTGAGGGTATCGTGTTGACAGTGTTTTGAAATGTTAAAGGGGCAAGCACATCTGGTATCAGCTGAAAAATTGGGTGTGGATTCTGGCACAAATTTCCCTTCTAAGTTTAAAAAGACTGGTTGCTCCTGTACTAATTTTGATGTCTTCATCAATCCATAACTGACTGTTTATTTTAGGGACCATATCCTTTCTGATGGTAATAAGATCAGTTCATCAGCTGTTGCAATCACAGCTATAGCTGCTGCCCAGTGGTCATCAAGCCAGGTAATAGTTCCTTTTATGTGGTTTTCTTGTCTATGTAATTTATATCTCTTAACTTCATAAGTACTCTTTATCACCTTTTGTAATTCATATTAATACCCTGCAAAATATGGATGGAATTTGCCTTAGTTTGTTGTAAATGTATATCAGTCAAAATCTATAGGCTGTCAAGGGTGATGCACTTCGTATTTTTATCTTGAGTACGAATCCTCCCAATTAGGGTTGCAATTCCAAATGTGCAGGACTCTTCTGCTACCATGACCATATGGTTCTCCAGGTGTAACCTTCTGAATGGCACCTGGCTGCTCAGCTGCACCAAGCTATTTAATGAGCTTGCACCCTGTATAAGTGGTAGTTTAATGATTGAAATTGGGATTGCTATTTTTATTACCATCTTTTTTTTAACCTGTTGTGTAGGTCCAGCAAGGATCAGAAGATGGAAACATTGACTATAACTACTACCAGCCAGGACAGGATGGCTACAGTCAATATGAACAAGTATGTTAAAGAAAATAGTGAAGTACTTGTGGGCTTTTTGTGATTAATATAGAAATTAGAATATATTGATGGGGCACATATATCAGTGGTCAGAAGTTTAGAAAAAGTGCATCTTTTTGGGAAAAGTACTTTAATAGGTTTGCGTCCACGCAACTCTCAAATTATGGAATATTTTGCTTAGTTGAAGAACTATCACTTTTACTTTGAGCCGCATATTAATTTTAAGGACTACTCTGACATTACCATTAATCATTGAGTAGTAGAGTGAATTTTGCAAAGTGAATTTATTCCAAGTAGATATTCTTCTGACTTTACATTATATGACTAATAAAGAGAGCAGAATTAGTCTACTTGGCCCATCAAGTCTGATTGACCATTTGATCATGGCTGATTCGTGTTCCCTCAGCTGTATTCTGCTTCCTTAGTAATGAAGAACCTATCAACTTCTGCTTTTGATATACCGAATGACTTGGCTTCCATAGATGACCGTGGCAATGAATTCAACAGATTCACCACCTCTAGCTAAAGAAATTCTTCTTCATCTCTGTACAAAAAGGGTGTGCATCTATTCTGAGGCTGTGCCTTCTGGTTCCGAATTCTCCCACTATTATCGATATTCTGAAAATATAAGCCAATTACGTTTTGTAATAAGATACTTTTGAAAGCTTTGGAAGCACCTTCACTTGCACTGCAACAATTCAAGGCAACTTGCCTTAATATTCTCCAAGGAAAATGGGAATAAATACTGTCTTATTACTGATGGCTATAATTCCATTACTTCCTTCAAAATAGTAAATGGCTTTTGAAAAGATCAAATCAAGGATTATCATGAGAGATGAGGTTTCAGTAAATCGCAGCCTACTCTTCAGCCTGTACTTATTATTTCGAAGTGAAGGTGCCAAGGTATTACAGCATTGTGATGGGGATGATCATTTACACCCAGTCAAGCAAAATGCTAATTATATTATGTCTGCTTCAGATGTATTCACAAGATTATGGTCACCAAAGTGGTTCCTTGGATTCCACTCAACAAGGTGTAACAACATACCAGACACCTGCAGTCATCTCGGGTGGGTTGTCCACTTTAATTTCATTGTATATTTTGTTAATACTGTGTTTGACTTCACTGTGGCCTCTGTAACTTTGCAGATTGTTTGTTCAAAGCTTGCACTTTTACTTGAGATTATACCAGCATGGCACCAAGGTAGTCTGGCAATTTTCACCTTTCCTTCATAAGAAATCTTAAAGTCCCAATTTCTTGGAAGATGAGGCTCATTGATTAGGTATAGGTAGCAATTTGAATCTTGCCACCTGGTAGCAAGTACATAGTATTCATGTGAATTGTACTTGAAGGCCACAATAGCCATTTTTTTTCCTGCCTGCTTTTGCGCATCAGAGGCCTTAAAGGGTGGAATGTTTTTAAACTCACAATGACACCATTACAAGTTTTATTGCTTCTAATTTACTGTCCTCTGAGATCCTAATCTTAAATAAAGATAGCTAAATTTTCTGATTTATCACTGCTATTTGATTAGAATGTAGTAATAGTATTGTAGAGCAAATGGCACGATAAGGTACAGATGATGTGGTCATCCACTGCAACCAGGGAAGACACAGTTTGTGTCTCTTGTTCATACCACTGGACCTGGACTTAGAGAGAACATAGAATAGTGCAGGTCCTTCGGCCCACGATGTTGTGCCGATCCTTAAACCCTGCTTCCCATATAGCCCCCCACCTTAAATTCCTCCATATACCTGTCTAGTAGTCTGTTAAATTTCACTAGTTTATCTGCCTCCACCGCTGACTTAGGCAGTGCATTCCACGCACCAGCCACTCTCTGAGTAAAAAACCTTCCTCTGATATCCCCTTTGAACTTCCCACTCCTTACCTTAAAGCCACGTCCTCTTGTACTGAGCAGTGGTGCTCTGGGGAAGAGGCGCTGGCTGTCCACTCTGTCTGTTCCTCTTAATATCTTGTATACCTCTATCATGTCTGCTCTCATCCTCCTTCTCTCCAAAGAGTAAAGCCCTAGCTCCCTTAATCTCTGATCATAATGCATACTGTCTAAACCAGGCAGCATCCTGGTAAATCTCCTCTGTACCTTTTCCAATGCTTCCACATCCTTCCTATAGTGAGGTGACCAGAACTGGACACAGTACTCCCAAGTGTGGCCTAACTAGAGTTTTATAGAACTGCATCATTACCCTGCGACTCTTAAACTCTATCCCTCGACTTCTGAAAGCTAACACCCAATAAGCTTTCTTAAGTACCCTATCTACTTGTGAAGCAACTTCCAAGGATCTATGGGCATGTACCCCCAGATCCCTCTGCTCCTCCATACTACTCTGCCTTGGAGTTTGTTGTTCCAAGGTGTACCACCTCATACTTCTCTGGGTTGAACTCCATCTGCCACTTCTCAGCCCAATTCTGCATCCTATCAATGTCTCTCTGCAATCTTCGACAATCCTCTACACTCTCCACAACACCACCAACCTTTGTGTCTGCAAACTTGCCAACCCACCCTTTTACCCCCACATCCAGGTCTTTAATAAAAGTCACGAAAGTAGAGGTCCCAGAACCGATCCTTGTGGAACACCTGTAGTCACATCCCTCCAATCCGAATGTACTCCCTCCACCATGACCCTCTGCTTTCTGAATCCACCTGGCCAAACTTCCCTGGATCCCATGCCTTCTGACTTTCTGAATAAGCCTACCGTGTGGAACTTTGTCAAATGCCTTACTAAAATCCATGTAGATCACATCCACTGCACTACCCTCATCTATATGCCTGGTCATCTCAAAGAACTCTATCAGGCTTGTTAGACACGATCTGCCTGTCACAAAGCCATGCTGACTGTCCCTGAACAGACCATGATTCTCTGAATGCCCATAGATTCTATTTCTAAGAATCTTTTCCAACAGCTTTCCCACCACAGACATAAGGCTCACTGGTCTATAATTACCAGGGCTATCCCTACTAACTTTTTTGAACAAGGGGACAACATTTGCCTCCCTCCAATCCTCTGGTACCATTCCCGTGGACAACGAGGACATGAAGATCCTAGCCAGAGGCTCAGCAATCTCTTCCCTTGCCTTATGGAGCAGCCTGGGGAATGTTCCGTCAGGCCCTGGGGACTTACCCATCCTAATGTATTTTAACAACTCCAACACCACCTCTCCCTTAATATCAACATGCTCCAGAACATCAACCTCACTGATATTGTCCTCACCTTCATCATTCCCTCTCATTGGTGAATACCAAAGAGAAGTATTCATTGAGGACCTTGCTCACTTCCACAGCCACCAGGCACATCTTCCCACTTTTTTCTCTAATTGATCCTACCTTCACTCCTGTCATCATTTTGTTCTTCACATAGTTGAAGAATGCCTTGGGGTTTTCTTTACCCTACTCATCAAGGCCTTCTCATGCCCCCTTCTTAAGCTCCTTTCTTGCTACCCTATATTCCTCAATAGACCCATCTGATCCTTCCTAAACCCAATGTATGCTGCCTTCTTCCATCTGACTAGATTTTCCACCTCACCTGTCACCCATGGTTCCTTCACACCACCATTCTTTATCTTCCTCACCAGGACAAATTTATTTCTAACATTTAGCAAGAGATCCCTAAACATCGACCACATGTCCATAGTACATTTCCGTGCAAAAACATCATCCCAATTCACACCTGCAAGTTCTAGCCTTATACCTCATAATTTGCCCTTCCCCAATTAAAAATTTTCCTGTCCCCTCTGATTTTATCCTTCTCCATGATAATGTTAATGGCCAGAGAGTGGTGGTCACTGTCCCCCAGATGCTCACCCACTGAGAGATCTGTGACCTGACCCAACTCGTTACCTAACACTAGATCTAGTATGGCATTCCCCCCAGTCGGTCTCTCAACATATTATGACAGGAATCCGTCCTGGACACACTTAACAAACTCTACCCCGTCTAAATCATTGGAGCTAATCAGGTGCCAATCAATATTAGGGAAGTTCAAGTTGCCCATGATAACAACCCTGTTATTTTTGCACCTTTCCAAAAACTGCCTCCCAATCTGCTCCTTGTTATCTCTGCTGCTACCGGGGGCCTATAGAATACCCCCAATAGAGTAACTGCTCCCTTCCTGTTCCAGACTTCCACGCAAACTGACTCAAAAGTGGATCCTGCTACATTACCCACCCTCTCTGTAGCTGTAATAGTGTCCTTGACCAGTAATGCCACTCCTCCTCCCCTTCCCCCCTCTATCCCTTTTAAAGCACTGAAATGGAGGTATATTGAGAATCCATTCCTGCCCTGATGCCAGCCAAGTCTCTGTAATGGCCACTACATCATATTTCCATGTATGTATCTTAAGCTCTCAGTTCATCACCTTTGTTCCTGATGTTTCTTGCATTGAATTACACGCACTTTAGCCCTGCTACCTTACTGCCTTTACACCCTTTATTCTGCTTTTCTTTCCTCAAAGCCTCTGTTTTATATCTGGCTTTACTCCATGCACTAAACTTGCAGTTCTCGCATGACCTTTATCCTCTTCCACCTCACTATCTGCTGTAACACTTTGGTTCCCCTCTCCCTGCAAATCTAGTTTAAACCCCACCAGAGCAGCACTAGCAAACCTTTCCGCAAGGATGTTCGTCCCTCTCCAGTTCAGGTGCAACCTGTCCCATCGGAACAGGTTCCATCTTCCCTGGAACAAAGCCCAATCATCCAGAAACATGAAGCCCTCCCTCCTGCACCAACTCCTTAGCCACGTATTTAGCTGCATTATCTTCCTATTTCTAGCCTCACTAGCACGTGGCACGGGTAGCAATCCTGAGATTGCAACCTTGGAGTTCCTGTCCTTTAACTTTGCACCTAACTCCCTAAATTCTCTTTGCAGGACATCCTCCTCCTTCCTATCCAGGTCATTGATATCATATCCACGTCAGCCTTCCGAGGTTGAGAGTGGCATTGTCCCAGTGCAATGGCTTTTTCACTTACAACACAATACAATGGACAGCCACCAGTATTAGAATGTAGTACCTGAAAGCACTTTGGTCTCATTTCAATCTATAATTGTGTTTAGTTCATGACTTAATTGCCTTGGATGGTTTCTCAAAAATAGTTCCTGATTCATAATTCCGTATTCAGTTAATCAGTACTGGAGATTGGCTCATTCAATTATCAAACTTCTTGCATATAAAAAATCCAGCAGAACTGGCAGACAGTGTTCAATCCAGAAATGTCAAGTTATACCATAGATTAATAATTTGATTATGTAAATGTTAATACAACTCGTCACTCACCACCTTGGTGCATTATTTTTCTCCGTTCTCCTTAACAGCCCCTCCTACAATTTCTAAACCTGCAACAGTTTCCCAAGATGGTCAAAACTACCAGTTACAGAATCAATCTGAGGTATGTCAGACCTTTTCAATGTTCAGGAATGTTGAAGGTTACTGAATTGTTTAACTCCTGAAGTTGTCGTGGAAATTATAAACACAAGGTAAAACAATTTTTAAAATAATTTTTTCCTCAGTCTTTGCAAGCAGGCCAGTCCCAGCAAACAGATACCACTGCACCCAATGGTTCTTCAGATTCAAAGGATTCAAGCTATCGTGAGTGTTTTACTCGGATTTTATTGTTTTTTTTTTGGTCTGAGTAGTCTTTATTTAGTTGTTACTGATAGCCACTTTGTTTATCCTTTCCAGCTATACCAGATGTGTCCACTTACCAATATGATGAGTCATCTGGATATTACTATGACGCGCAAACTGGATTCTACTATGATCCTAATTCACAGGTACCTACTTATTAAAGCAATGAACATTCAGATGTTTGCGTGTTCTGATTTGCTCAAATTGATAATTTGTGTGACTTCATTAAATATTTGAATGCTGCAGTGATCAATGTGAAGTTATCAATGATAGGTTTCCAAATTTGGAAAATTTTTAAATCTGTAAGCGTTGTACTTGACTGTTCCATCAAGATATAGTAAAGCTCTGGTTGTATACTCTGCATGTTGTTTTAGATGTAACCCTGTAAGTTTTCAGCATTCCTGAACAACTGGCTTGTTTTTGGCTTAAACTAGAACATTGAGCATTAAAACTCCAATAAGCTGGCACTCTTGGGTCTTTAGTGTCAGCTGGCAGCTTTTCCAGATTATTGGCTGCTATAACCTGCTTTTAATTTACCTCCCAGTGTAGAGGGCCCACCTGCTTCAAATTATCCATCATAGTCCCTGTACCAAAAAAGACCAAGGTAACATGCCTGAATGACTGCTGTCCTGTTGTACTAACCTCAGTAGTAAGCAAATGCTTTGAGAGGCTGGTCAAGGATTACATCTACAGTTTGCTACCACCCAAACTGGACCCCCTACAATTCGCCTACCGACACAACCGATCGATAGACAACGCAACAGCCACTGCACTACATACCGTCTTTACATATCCGGAGAAGAAGAATACTTCTGTGAGAATGCTGTCCTTAGACTGCAGTTCAGCATTCAACACCGTAATTCCATCCAACTCTACAAGAAGCTCCAAGACCTCTGCCTTGACCCTGCCTTGTGCAGCTGGATCCTGGACTTCTTGCTAAATCGCTAACAGGTGGTAAGGGTGGGCCCCTCGCTCCTGCCCCCGACTCTCAATACAGGAGCCCCTCAGGGTTGTGTACTGTCCCCTCCTTTACTCCCTGTATACCCACGACTGTCGCCACCCACAGCTCTAATCTGCTAATTAAATTTGCTGACGATACTACTTTGATTGGCCTATTCTCAAACAATAATGAGGTGACCTGCAGGGAATAAGTCATCTCTCTGACACAGTGGTGTCAAGAAAACAACCTCTCCCTCAAGTCGCAAAAACAAAGGAGTTGGTTGTGGATTACAGGAGGAATGGAGACGGGCTAACCCCTATTGATATCAATGGATCTGGTGTTGAGAGGGTAAACAGCTTTAAGTTCCTTGGCATCCACAGAGGACCTCATGGTCTGTACACAACAGCGCCTCTTTCACCTCAGATAGTTGAGGAAGTTTGGTATGGGCCCCCAAATCCTAAGAACTTTCTACAGGGGCACAATTGAGAGCATCCTGACTGGCTGCATCACTGCCTGGTATGGGAACTGTACCTCCCTTAATCGCAGGATTCTGCAGAGAGTGGTGCAGATAGCCCAGCGCATTTGTAGTTGTGAACTTCCCATGATTCTGGACATTTACAAAGACAGGTGTGAAAATAGTGCCCAAAGGATCATTGGGGACCTGAGTCACCCCAACCACAATCCATTCTAGCTGCTGCCATCTGGGAAACAGTACCACAGCATAAAAGCCAGGACCAACAGGCTCTGGGACAGCTTCATTCACCAGGCTGTCAGACTGTTTAACTCATGCTGATTTGAGTGTATTTCTATGTTTCATTGACTGTTCTATTCATTATAAATTACTATGATTGCACATTTATACGGAGACGTTAAGATTTTTACCCATACGTGAAGGATGTAAGAAATAAAGTCAATTCAATAACTTGTCACAATTACCCAGTTAAAATTATTTTCCCCGAAATCTCATCCCCAGTGTTTTTCTCCGTGCATAAACAATATGTAGTCACGGTAAGTGCTATATCTACTTCAAATTGTGCTGTGCAGTAGGGACTGAAATGTTTTCCAGCGAAAACAGAATTCTGAATATTTTATGTACTTAATACCAGTGCATTTATTGAGCGTCTTGAGTTAGGCCTTGCTCTTTTTTAATGGATGTTCGATATTGTGGGGAAAAAAACATTCATTTTAAAAGGAATATCTTCTGATGTAAATCAAAACCTTGGTCTGTGATGAAAGAAACCATGCACCACTCTGAAATAAACTTGATGGATGCAGTGGATTAAATCTGAGACTGAAAATTTAAGATATAAGCTAGGAATGCGGATGTGATAATTCCACTGATATCATCACCTTGTGTTTCCCTTGCATAAGATAATATCAGGTTGGATGTGTGGAAACTTTGAGGCATAATAGTGAAGGCACATTCCTCCTTTGGAGGATCCCATGTTCTTGATCCACACCTGAATTGAAGATGGCTAGAATCAGAATCAGGTTTAATATCACTGGCATATGTTGTGAAATTTATTTTGTGACAGGAGTGCTTTGCAATACATATTAAAACTAAATTGCAACAAGGGGTACATATTGAAAATTAAATTGAATAGGTAGTGCAAAAAAAGAATACTGATGTGGATTTCATGGGTTCGTGTCCATTCAGAAATCTGATGACAGAGAGGAAAAGGTTTTCCCTAAAACATTGAGTCTTCAGACTCCTGTACGAGCTCCCTGATGGTAGCAAAGAGGACAGGTTCTAGGTGATGGGGGTCTTTAATAATGAATGCTGCCTTTTTGAGACTTCGCCTTTTGAAGGTGTCCTGGAGGCTGGGGAAGCTGTTGCCCATGACTGGCTGAGTTTACAACTTTCTGCAGCTTTTCTGAATGCTGTGCAGTAGCCCCTCCAGACTAGACAGTGATGTAACCTGTTAGACTTCTCCCCACTGTGCATCTGTGGGGGGTGGGGGGGGGAAGTAATTTTGGAGTGACATACCAAGTCTCCTGAAACTGCTAATAAAAAAGTCTCTGATATGCCTTCTTTGTAATTGCATCAATATGCTATGCTTATTTGATTGTCAAAGATGTCAAAGATTTGAGGGGCTTTATGATTATGTTACATTATTTGTTGTGTTATAAATGAACAATGCTTTTACAAAATTTTGTTTCAGTACTACTACAATGCACAGACTCAACAGTATATGTATTGGGATGGAGAAAAACAAACTTACTTACCTGCTCCAGATCAAACTGCACAGCAAAACGTTAAATCAAGCGGAACAAAAAGTAAGGAAGGAAAGGAAAAGAAGGAGAAACCAAAGAGCAGGACAGCACAACAAGTGAGAATTTTGGCATGATTTTCTAAACACAGCTGATTTGGCTTCCGCTATCCCGGTTATGAGCCTTGAGGCTGAGAGCGGCAGTTGAATTGCTGTAAATAGATATTATGAACCTTCAGGAAGGTACATGAGAATGTAATACTAGTGACAAGCTTTAGATTCCTCTTCAGTATTGGGTGCACTGGAACTGAATGTGAATGTTTTATTTTTACCATAGATTGCCAAGGACATGGAGCGATGGGCAAAAAGTCTAAATAAGCAGAAAGATAACGTCAAAAGTAACTTGCAGATGATTGCTGCTAAAGAAGAAGAGAGGAGGGAGTCTGCTGCTGCTGATGCGGGATTTGCTTTATTTGAGAAACGGGTATGTGGATGAGAGTCAAGCAGTTGTAGTAACTGCAGTGGAGTATTATATAGCACCTGAATTAGTTGTGGACCACTTGATGCAATTTAATTTTATATTGAAATAGGATATTTGCTAAATGATTAAGGGGTTTAAGGGTTAATGAAATGATTATGGGCGGAAGATAAAATATTGAAAGGTATTTGGGGTTTTGTGAGCATGCAAGTACAATTAAGCGAGGTGCGGAATTTTTTAAAAAAATTGAATTAGATGGTACCCTGCAACCCATTTACAAAAGAGGGGAAAATGAAACATTTTGGAGTTAAGATCTGTCAAAATCAGGAAGTAAATGCTGTCATAATTGAACTGGATAATGTTAGAAAACAGACTAGAGAATATACCCTAATTGTTAAGCTGAGTCTGATAAAATTTTTAAATTGGTGGAAAAGCAAAGAAGCTATTCTGTAGTTTGCAGCATTTAGAATGAGTATTTTAAATATAAGATGTCTGCCTCATGATTTTATACACTTTGAGAAGTGGCAGAAATGGAGTGAACATGCATGATCTTTCTATGGAATGGGAGTTGGAACTAGAAGCGAGAGGCATGGGTTTAAGATAGAGTTGTAAAGTCTTTTGCCTTTCAAGTTTTTTTGAATAAGGGTGTCATTTGCTGTTGCCCAATCTCTGCAGCCGCTTCCTTTAAGACTGTGTTGTGCAGTCCATTGGCTTCTTGCAACTAGTGCAACTTTTAGCCTCTTGAATTTTTCCAAAACCTTATTCTTTGTAATTGGGATTGTATGTTCTGTGTGTTACTTGAAATTAGTTTGTCTGCTATCTCAAGGATATTAACATTGTATCGTACAGTGAGGACTAATGCTAAAGTTACTTGATTCATCAGTCATTTTTGTTATTAATTCACTAGTGTTGTTCACTAGAGGGCCCATATTTACTTTACCACACTCTTATTTATGTATCCATAGAAATTTCTACTATTTGTCTTTTTACTCCATACTAGGTTTTCCTTAAACATTATTTTCACCCTAATGTGTTTTTCAGTCTTCTGCCACTTCCCAGACCTCAGGTCTCCCACTTACTCTTGCCAAAAGAGGTACAGGTCAAGTGTGCTTCATGTGGAAGAAGTATTTAGGTCCCCAGTGTGTGGTTGTTCCTTGTCCTGAAGACAGAGTGGGAGTTATTGGGTGTTGGTGGAGATGGAGGGGAAAAATAAGCCAGAATACTGCAGAGGAACCCGTCCCACTGAAATGCTGAGGAAAAATTTTTAACGGGATCGTAATTTCAAGGTTTGCTGGTTAGCTATATTCAGCCCAGTCCAACATGAGAAAGCCCTCCCCGCCATTGAGCTTATCTACACGGAGGTTGTAGCAAGAAATCAATATCCATCACCAAGGACTCCCACCGTCTGGGCCATGCTCTCTTCTTGCTGTTGCCATCAGGAAAAAGGTACAGGATCCTCGGGGCTCACTCTACAAGGTTATTACCTCTCAACCATCAGGCCCCTGAATCAGAGTGGATAAATTCACTCACCCCAACACTGAACTGTTCCCAAAACCTATGGATTTACTTAAATTCTCTTCATTTCAAGTTCTCAATACTTGTTTAGGATTATTTTTTTATTTCTCATGACATATTTGCACAGTTTGTTGTCTTTTACACGCTGGTTGTTTGTCCTTTGTAGCGTTTCATTGATTCTATTGTGTTTCTTGTGTTTACTGAATTCCCACAAGAAAATGAATCTCAAGGTTGTATATGTTCACATAGAGGTATTTTGATAATAAATTTACTTTGAACTTTGAAGACAAGGGGAAATCGTATCTCTTTTCTGTGTGGGTGGAGCTAAGTTCATTGTGTATTGAGGTTTCCAGTAGCTGATGCTCAGTAAGTAGGCATTACATGACATGCTGCAGAATGCCTGAAATCTTCAAGTTTGCACATCCAGATATTTTTACTCAATGTCCGGCGTAGTTTTTTTCTTCTCAAATACTTCGCATTATTCAAATTTATGTTTAATGGAAGTTGAATACATTTGTTACAGGGGATGATGGAACGACAGCCAATGGTATTGGAACCTTTCAGTGGTCTTTCGGAGCACCTACGAGATGATGATGAAAGCCCACTAAAGGTTTGAACATCTTTCGAGATTGAATTTTGATTATTTTTTTGTTTCCATTTGTCTCAAATTTCACAGCAACATGGTGAATAGTGTTGCGCTATTATAGCGCAGGGTGTTGGAGTTCAGCGTTCAATTCCAACATTGTCTCTAAGGAGTTTGTATGTCCTCCCCATGACCAAGTGGGTTTTCTCCAGGTGCTGTAGTTTCCTCCCACAGTCCAAGGATGTATTTGGTTGGTTGGTTAATTGGTCATTGTAAATTTTCTGGTGATTAGGCATTTATTTGAATCAGGGGTTGCTAGGGTGACATGACTCAAAGGGCCTGTTCCACGCTGTGTCTTTAATTTAACTAAATAGTCAACAAATTTGAAGTGTTAGTTCTGATTGGATCAGTTCCACTAATTTTATTCAACAATAAAATGTGACCTCTTGATCTGGAAAGTGCCTTCGTATGCGTGAACTCATTGTACAGAACAGCTAGCTTTATAACTGGCTTGCATGTAACTATTATAATTATTTCATCCCATTGCTATTTTTCTGATGTGTACCACTGATTCTCGTCTCCCAGCTGGCAGGGAAAAGTAATCTGTAGGTTAGCTGTGTACTCAACAATATGGAGATAGGGATCTGATGTATCTAACTAAAACTTAAAAATATGAATGAAATGTTATACCACAGCAGGATGGAAGGCTGATTATATTTACATTTCTTGTCATACAGCATGGAGAAGCACTTTTGACCAGTAGCCTCTGAATGAGCTTGCTGTTTGATTAATTCTTAGGTCATTTAGTTCATCAAGTCTGCTCCACTATTCACCCATAACTTTTTTTTCAATCCCATTCTCCCTTCTCCCTGTGGATCTCTGCCTTAAATAACACCCAATGACTCGGGCTCCACAGCACACTCTGGCAATGTATTCCACAGATTCACCACCCTCTGGCTAAAGAAGTTCCTTGAATCTAAAAATTAAATGACATCCCTTTATTCTGAAACTGTACCCGCTGTACCCTCAGAAGTGAAACAGACTTCATAATGAGTCTTTATAGTTGGTACTTTTCATGATATGAAAATTGTTTAATGCCATTTGTATTTTCATTTCCATGACTAGAGCATCTTTGTGCGATGATTGTCACCCTTGGTTATTTTGACAATTTTTACATCAACTGTGAATAAATAGAGGATTGAGTGAAACGATGAAGCTCGAAGGGTTTGTTTAACCTTGATATCTACCTTGCAGAGAAAGTCAAGTCCACTCCAGGGACTTGTGGCTTCTTATAGTGGAGAGAGTGATGAAGAGGAGCAAGAAACAACTCAAGATCTGGAAGAAAAAATGACAGATTGGAACAAAATGGCCTGCCTGCTGTGCAGAAGACAGTTTCCTAATAAAGAAGCACTTACTCGCCATCAGCAGCTATCTGACCTGCACAGGGTAACTGTATTAAATTTAATATATTCTATGTTACATTGACTGTTCTATTTATTATAAATTACTATGATTGTACATTGCATATTTAGATGGCGATGTAATGTAAAGATTTTTACTCGTGTATGTGAAGAATGTAAGAAATAGTGTCAATTCAATATTCAGTACGAGGATACAGTGGTACTTTTCACTGAAATCCCATCATTCTATTTTTTTTATTGGACCACATTTTGTGTCAGTCACACTCGTGTTACTTGACTTTGGTCTATGATGAGAATACATGCACCACTCTGACACACATCTGAAAAGATGCACTGAAATGAAACTGAGACCAAGCATTGAGAGGAAAATTTTTTGAGAATGTTTTGATGTTTAGAAATAATTGAATTTTCAATGATGTACAGTAATTCACGGCACAGTATTGGCTGATGGCAAAACTTCTTGGCTTAGCATGCTTCTTATAATCACGTGACTGATCACTTGCGTGTGCTGAGCTATAAGTGTAAATCGAGTTCATTTTGTGATACAGTTGAATGCTGCTTGTAGCATCTCAAAATCTGCCCTCAGTTTCTTGGCGGGAAAGGTGTGTAAGGGCTTGGGGAGTGACACAGTAAACATATTTGTTTTCAATGCAGCAAAACTTGGAGATTCGTAGAAGATCAAGAATGTCCGACCGTGAGCTTGAAGCATTAGAAAAATCAGAAATAGAGGTAAGCTAATTTTAGAAATATGGTTGTATATTTACTTCAGGGCCTCTCTTTACCTCAACAATCTTTTGGCCGTCAGTAATATCATTCAGTGTCTTCCGTGTATATACCCATTTCTACTCCAGTATAACTTATCTAGGAATCTTACTGCCTCTGATTTGTCTGATTGTGACATTCTTTCTGAATGAACAGAAAGTTCATCTCATTAAATAATGAAATGACTGAAACCGCTCTCTTAGATCTCCTAGTTGATGTCAGGTGCTAATTCAGAGTGTTCAGACTTGATATTCAATTTAACATTGAACTGAATTCTCAATTTAGTATCATTTTACTTATGTCAGTATGGTAAGAGCACTACTCATACTTTATCTCATTGTTGCCTGGATTAGGGAGCATGTCTTATGAGGAGACATTGAGAAAGTTGGGGCTTTTCTCTTTGGAGCAAAGGAGGGTGAGAGGTGACTTGGTAGAGATATAAGGTGATAGAGGCATAGAGCTGACAGCCAACACCTTTTTCCCAGGGCATGAATGACAGATAGAGGAGGGCATAATTTTAAGGTGATTGGAAGAAAATGCAGAGGGTGTAAGAGGTGTTTTTAAAGAGTAGAAGGTGCATGGAATAAGCTGTAGGGGTGATGGTACAAGCAGATACAGTAGTATATTTGAGACTCGGGTATATGGATGAAAGAAAAATGGAAGGCTATATTGGAGGGAAGGGTTAAGTTGATCTTGACTGAATAGGTTAAAAGGTCAGCACATCATACTGTGCTGTAGTGTTCTACGTTCATTAGCTGCTACACCTGTCATTCGTACCATACACTTCAATGCTCCCGTTAGCTAACTTTCCATCCACAGTATTTACCTGGCCTTCATCTATTATTATCTTCATTATTCACACGTATAGTAGCTTAGGGGGTTGTGCGCTTTGGTTAGTATGGTGTTGTATAGGAGTGTTCGTGAGGCCACACCTGGAATGCTGTGAACAATTTTGCTCCCCTTGCCTAAAGTGGGATACAGTGGCATTGTGGGCAGTCCAAAGGTGATTCAGTAGGCTAATTCCTGGTGCGAGTGTGTTCTGTCAAAATATTCTAAATAGTTTGGGTCTCTATTCTTTGGAGTTCAGAAGAATGAGGGACTACCTTGTTCTTGATGGGGCTGGGAAGATGGATGTTGACAAGTGGTTACAAACTTTTAAACAGAAGGGCATAATTTTTTTTCCTCTGGAATTCTCTGCATGAGGGTCATGGAGACCAGATAATTTGGTATATTTAAGGGAAAGATAAATATTTGAAAGAGGAATAGAGGTAACGCTGAAGAGCAGTTCAGTCCATCTAGCCCCTCAGCCTGCTCCAGGTTAGTCAGCAATGGTGGCTCATGCTGAAGGGCCAGGTGGTCAACTCCTGTTTTCTTGTTCCTGTCTTCTGATCTTGCAACACTTCAACTTTTCATAGCACTACCCCATCCTGTTTCAACCTTAAGAAGCACAGTTAGGCCATCTGACTCATCGAGTCTGCTCCGCCATTCAATCACGGCTGATCCTTTTCTTCTATCTCCTCAACCTCACTTCCCGGCCTTCTCCCCATAATCTTTGATGCCATGTCCAGTCATTCTTGGAATCATCCTTGTTTACATCCAATGGCAGCACTTTTTTAAAATGAGGGACCCACAACTGTTTGCAATACTCAAGGTGAGGCCTCACCGGTGCCTTGTAAAGCCTCAGCATCACATCTCTGCGCTTGTATTCTAGACCATTTAAGATGAATGCTAACATGGCATTTGCCTTCCTCACCACCGACTCAACCTGCAAGTTCACCTTCAGGGTGTTCTGCATAAGGACTCCCAAGTCCCTCTTCATCTCACATCCCTGGATTTTCTCCCCGTTAAGAAAATAGTCCACACATTTATTTCTACTACCAAAGTGCATGACCACATTTATGTAACTTCCGTCATATTTCTGTAACTTTCTTCAGCCATGCAATTCTCTGGGATCTCCACCTTTTCCATTTGTGGTCTTCATAGCCTGCTTTTTATTTGCGTTGGTCTTGTACTCAGCTGTTGTGGAGGTTCCCCTCGAAACCTCTCCACATCTTGCTCCTCCTTTAATAAAGTTCTTTTTAGCCTACAATTTGGATCAAATTTGTGTTTCTTTTCACTCGTATCTCTGTGGCTTGCTTAAATATTGTTTAAAAATTGTAAAATCTAATATGGCTGCATATTAATAAATTGTAATCTCCAGTATTAGATCGAATTATTTCATTGACTTTTAATGATCTTAATATCTTAATGTTTTTACACTCTTTCCTCTGCCCCCTCCCCCCATCACACAGATGAAGTACAGAGACAGGGCAGCAGAAAGAAGAGAAAAATATGGAATCCCAGAGCCTCCAGAACCTAAGAGGAAAAGATTTAATAATGCTGCAGTAATGTAAGTGCAATACATAATGAAAAGAACTTGATAAGGCCATTCCATCCCTCAAAGACTTTTAACATTAGTCTGATAACTAATTGCATACCCTTTCTTCGCTCCTTTAGTATCTTTAACTAATAATGTATTGATCGCTCTCTGTTAAAGTTAAGTTGTTCAGTTGAGTCTGTGAAACAGTAATTCAATTATGCTCCCTAGAACATAATTTTTCTTTTGTGTGGTGTGGCAAAATGGATATTGGAATCATCCTAGCTTCTGTACAGAGAAGCTGGGGCCATAGTTCTGAAATAAGAAGTTGGTCATTTGGAATTGAGAAATTAATTCACTGAAATGATCAATCTGTGAAAACTACTCCGCCAAACAGCCTTGGATGCTCTTGTGTCTTAGATTATTTCTTACCAAGAAATAATGAAGTAGACGATCGTGGTGAAATAAATGATTAGTCGTCATCTTTTTCATACTCATTTGAGTTGAGTGGTCAGTTCAGTTTTGTTCCTTGTATACTTGGGAACTAAATGTAGAATAATTTCAGAAGCTTTTCTTTTTTTAAAAAATCAATCTAAGTTACAGCAAGTCCTCAGTAAGTTTCATACTGATTGGAAAATCACTATGGAGAACTGCAAGACTGGTTAGATCCATCAAATTAATAACACAGATTATGATGTGAGAAGATTGAATTTGATCCACAGATTGAACCTCCTTTTGTTCCATTGCTAATTTTCTGCTGTAATGAAATGTTTTCTTCTTGATGTATATAGTGGGATTGTAACACTGTCAGCAAACAGATCAATTTTGTTCTAAAATCACATTATAAGAGATGCAGGAGGAAAGGTTATTCTGGACCCGGAACATCCTTAAGAGTGGACACTACCATCATAAACTTTCATCAGTTTAGTTTTATTTTGGACAAATTATTGAATTTGATATCTGATTGCCCTGTTATGCCAGAAAAGTGTTAGGCATTTCTAAATATTGTGATTAAAATGTATATATATTTTCTTGTGACAGTGATTTTGAGCAGCCAACAAAAAATGGTATTAACAGTGACAATATTGGGAGTAGAATGCTGCAGGCTATGGGCTGGAAAGAAGGCTCAGGGTTGGGTAGAAATCGTCAAGGCATTACAGCGCCTATACAGGTAAGGTGTTCAATACATTTTCCTAACTGTGCTGCCACTTGATGCATTTCACAATTAATACAAGGATTTAAATTTTATCACTTGATGTCTAAAATATCTGCTTCCTCGTTGAAAAAGTATCCTATTTTAACTGTTAAAGCTACAATAGATTGACACCTGATTGAACACTGCTTTTAATCTTAGCTAGATCTTGATTAAATCAAGTAGAGAGAGTCAGTTTGGGAACCTCTTCTAAATTCTAGATAATTTCTGGCCTTAACTGATGGGGAAGTAACTTTTAAAAATTGTTACTTCGCAAAAGGGAAACTGAAAGTACCATATTTAAGTACTCCTCCCATATCATGAAGTTCCTTCAAAGCATGCATTTCTTAGACATCTGTGACCTAATCACGGTTTAGCTTTGATGAGCTGGAGCTGTGTCCTAGGATTTTCTACATATTTGGTACTTTTTGGGAATACTTGGTTAAATCTATTACACTTGGTATTTCTGAAGCTAAAAATGTAAGAATAAAATCTGGTGGGAGTACCAATATTGAATGTGAAATTGGTCTTAATTCACTGGTGGATATTGGGTTCAACTCCATTTTGCTTTTCTGTCTCCAATATCCCTCGATGATAAAACTAATTCAGTGATTCAGCATCCTCAGCCCTCAAGTAGAAAAAACCAAGATTCAAAAATTTCTGCTCTGCTTAAGTCGGTGTTCTGAATCTGGGAGTTACATTGGTTATTGCTTCATTTAGCATTTGTACCTTTTGGAGATTATTCTGGAGGAGAAACAGAGTGTGTAAAAGCTATTTGTGCTCTCTTGAACAGATATAAGTACAACATGATTCAGTACTGTATGATTTTTAATTTTAGGCTCAAACAAGGATGAAGGGTGCAGGTTTGGGAGCACGAGGAAGTTCGTATGGTGTTACTACTTCTGATTCCTACAAAGATGCTGTTAAAAAGGCAATGTTTACGAGGTTTAATGAATTGGACTAACATAAGAATTATTGTAAATATGTAAATATTTTTCCTAATTTTTGCTACCGGGTATATACTTGAGTAAACAGTGTAATTTGTCTGTAGGAAATGTAATTTTTGACGATTTGTTTAAATCTTATTTATGTTGAATGTACAATGTACATTTTGTATTGTCTATCAAGTGTACAATAATGTATCTACTGTTTTCTTTTTCAGAATAAATTTTGAAAAGAATGTGTATTTCTTTGTAAGTCTGTTTGTTTAAAATTATAATCTACATAATCAAGATTAGGTACCAAAAGTTTTCAGATGCATATGATTACAGAAAAGCCTCCTCCAGAGAAAACATCTTCCATGATCCTGCCTGTTGAACCCTACAAGAATATTATAGGTCATGTATATAGGAATCAGTCTTTTTAGCCATGGCCATTTAATAAGATCATGGCTAGCATATGACATTCACCATAACCTTAGATTGCATTATTGACGAGAAAACTCTAGTTTACGACTTTGCTCCTGCAACTCCATGGTAGTGAATTCCAGAGATGCTCAACTTTCACGAATTTCTTGCTTTATTCCAGTTTTAAATGTGCATCCCTCATTCTGAGACCATGCCTTTTTATTCTAGGCTCTCCCCCATTCTGTCATTTATCTTTTGTAGTTTGCTAGAAATGTTTTATAAACTTTGAATATAGTCACAATTTGTTTAACTTTTACTTGCAGGACAACTCATCGATACTTGAATATGAACCTTTGAATTGCCTCCAATAAAATATCACTAAATAAGGGACCAGAATTGTTCAGTGCTTGAGATCTAGTCTGTTACTTTGTATAGTTGCAGTAAGCCCTTCCTATTTTTAATGCTCTTACCCCCTTGAAATAATGTCTAACATTCCATTAGCCTTCCCTATCACAAGCTGGTCTGAGATTTATCCACGTCCAGTCCAACCAACTTGTTTTAACTAATTCCTTTCAGTCCCATAGCTTTGCTGTGTCAGGATTTTTTTTGTCTTCCATGCTCCTAACCCTTGGACCAATTAGTATTTCCAACAACTTCATAGTCCTCTTCCTTTGATTTAATACAATCTTTAATTTCTTGTGTCAAGCTTAGACAGCTGCTTTTTCACCATGAGCTTTCGTTTTTATTGTTTCCCTTTGTAGATGTGACAATAGTTGAGGACTGAATCAAATGTTTTCGAGCCTCCTATAAAATTCTGTCATGTTCTTGTCCCAATTCCCTAAAACTTCCTTCATAATATTAATTTGAAGTTTTCCATATGTTACGTACCCCGTAACTGGGTTGCCAAACCAGCAGAAATGGATCACTCAGTTGGAGTCTGGATTACTAGAACTAAAAGTTTTATTAAAGAAACAAGCAACACAGTACTCTAATCAAAAGGATAATGAATGCAACAGTTCAGCAATGATAAACACACATGTGCACAGAATTAAGATAACAGGATCAATCAAGCTCTATCGTTGTCTAGGAGCAAATGACCAGTTTCAAAGTGACACAAAGTTCAGTTCAATTTAGTTCATTTCGCAGTAATTGCTGCCGTGGTGATGGACAGTGGGGGGGAGGAAGGAGAGAGCAAAACGAATGAATATTCAAAACAGCTTCCACACACAGACCTTCGCAGTCAGCTTTCGGGCGAGTCCTTTGTGATGTCATCTGAGGTCACCGACTGTGACCCCTCCGTTTCCAGATAGGACCATTTCTCTGCGCTGAACCTGGCACCCACCAGGTTCCCGCCGATCGTGCCTTTCCACCCTGAGCGTCTAAGGCTTGATCTCGCGATCAGCCGTCCAAAAGCTTCCCACCGACTTGTGAGAGGCGCACCGCTTCCAGGGTCTCGTTACCTCGGGTGTCGTGTGTGTTCTGCCTTAGCGAACCTGTCCCTTTTTATCCCCCTGCTGGGGTATCGCCTGTCCATCACTTCAAACAGTTCAGGGTTCAAAGGGGGAGCCGCTCTTGACAGCTCCCGCCTTCTGTTACTCTCTCTCCCCCGTCCCTTCATTACACATCTCCAAATGCTGCTCCATTGTTTTCCTTATCTCTCTCTCTCCTAAAGACAGGTGGCAGACCAACTGCTGATCACACAGGACAGCTAACATCTTAATCTATGTGTATTCTTGTCACACATTGCACAATACAATGTAAAATAGCTTTTTTCAAGTTGGTTCCTCTATCTAGAAAACAGTTGCATGTTCAGTACGCTACAGTAGCATAGTGGTTAGTACAATGCTATTACAGCTGGCATTCTGGAGTTTGGAGTTCAATTCGGGCACTGTCTGTAAGGAGTTTGTATGTTCTCCCCATGACCACATGGGATTCCTTTGGGTGCTCCGGTTTCCTCCCACATTCCAAAGACACACTGCTTAGTAGGTTAATTGGTCATTGTAAGTTGTCTTGTGAGGAGGCTAGTGTTAAATAGGTGGGTTGCTGGGTTGTGTGGCTCGTTGTGCTGGAAGGGCCAGTTCTGCACTGTACTTCTAAATAAAAATACTTATCAAGAAATCATGCTCCACTTCATTATCGCTAATTGTACTTGGTCATCGAGTTACACAATGGATGCAGGCCCTTAAGGCCTACTGGTGGCTTACTAAATGAAAATCAGAAAACACCCATTTCTATTTTATTCTTCCCTCAATCCTGTCCACTCCAGATTCTCACCACTGAGCTGCACACAAGATTCTATTTATGGTGGCCAATTAGCCTACAAACCTGCAGAAGTTTGAGATGAGGGGAGTGAGCCTGGTACACCCAAGGAAAATAAGCGAAGCTCCACCCAGACATCATGGAGGTCTTTACTGAATGCAGACTGAGCCGTGGGACTGTAACTCACAAACATTAAGAGACCCTTGTCGAGTTTCCTGTTTGCTCTGGAAAGATTGGTTTCTCCCATGATACTGCAATATCATTCTAAACAACATCTCTTCTGTTTGATATACCCCAATGTTACAATTTCAATGTTACAATGTTACTATATAACCTGCCAATGTTTATCTGCCATAAAGAGAGACAACATGAAAATATCAACTGTTAAGTATCCATTTACACTGATCCAATCTTATCTGACCTGAGTTTCACCAGCATTTTGTGTTTGTTGATCCAATCTTATTTTCCCTGTTAAGTTTCACTCAACACAGATTCCATCAGTTTCACCTGGCCAAATAATATACCAATCCATATTTCCTTGTTTGTTGGAGGAAACAAGCCACCATAAGAAACAGTCACAGGGAGAATGTGCAAATTACTCTTGTACAGTGGTCAGGATTTGGCCCAGGTCACTGGAGTTGTCCTATTATGCTACTCTTTGCTGTTTCTATTTCTACATCATAATCTACTAATAAGCATTCTCATAGATGATTGGTTCCATGGAGGGAACTACCTACGGCAATTATAGTGACCCTTGGCATCCAATGCAAGAGATTTCACCAATAAGCCTGAGAGCCGGTAATAATCTGGTGGTTGATTTTAGAAGTATTCTCGTGCCTCAAGATTTCCTGGCATTATTTATTTAACTGAAAAAAGCACAGAGTAGGCCCTTCTGCCCCTTCAAGTTGTGCTGCCCCAGCTACTCCACAACCCTGATTAACCTAACCTAATCATGGGACAAGTTACAATGATCAATTAACCTACCCATTATTTCTGGACTGTAGGAGGAAACCAGAGCACTCTTGGAAAACCCACACATTCCGTGGCAAGGCTGTACAGAGACTCCATATGGAACGCCACTAAAATTGAACTCCAAACTCCTACTAACCACTATTTACTTTAGCGCCCATCAGATGAATACCTTCAGCACCCTCCTTAGTATAGTTTCTATAATGTCCTTCATGTTCCTGTAATTCAGTGAACAGAGATGTAACTGTACTCTAGCTGCAGTACAACTACCGTATAGTTAGGGCATAATCTCACTTGTATTCTGTATGGCAGATTGTTCCACTGCTTTTAAGACTTTTTGAAGACATCCTCCAATGTTCCTCTGTTCACGACCCTCCATGTTTTCCCAGCAGTGTGTATTCCTTTGTCAAACATCTCGATATAATATACACTGACCTCATTGTTACTTCTTCAAAGTTCAGGGTCAGATGTATTCTTCTCTTATTAATTGGTGCCATGGTAGCGTAGCAGTTAGGATGATACTATTACAGATCAAGGTGTTCTATCCCAGCGTCATTTGTAAGAAGTCCTTCCCATTGGTATGTGTGGGTTTTCTCTGGGTGCTCTGGTTTCCTCCCACAGTCCAACAAAGTACTGGTTAGTAAGTTTATTGGACATTATAAAATGTCCTGTGATTAGGGTAGGGTTAAATCAGGGGTGTCTGGACGGTGTAGTCTGAAGTGTCAGAAGGGTCTATTCCATGCTGTATCTCTAATTAATTCATTCTTTCAATATTGTCCTTAGTCCCTCAAAACTGACTCTAATGGTTTTCCTACCATTGATCAATTGCGTATTTGAAATGCAGCACTTAAAAGTCATTGCAGGATTCCCTTGGTGTACTGTGCAAGTGCATTCAAGTCATAGTCAACTGCAATTTTTTTTAGATCACTACAAAAGTCTAGGTTCTCACACTTCTCAAAACTTCACAAAAACTTTCCAAAATTCAAGATATAATTATTTTAATAAATATTTCACTGGAACCTTCAAGCTGTCAGTTTTTACTCTATCGGAAAAATAAGTTACAAATGCTTTATGACATCATTGTGTATTATGATGTCTTCATCATTGAAACTCTTGACAGTGCAGAGGGACTGTTTTCTGGGATAGAAACCTGGCGTGAGATCTTGTTAAATGTGTTTTAAAATTCCATGGGATAAGTGCTTGGGGTTCTGCCATTTACTTTTATACGTAAATGCTTTTTAGGCTACAACTAATATACCGTATTTGTTATCACTACAAAACAAGAAAGGTTTGATGGCACTTCAGAAGAGATTTTTTTTAGGGCTGCAAAAGTTTAGGTGAGTGGTGAAACGGAGTTTATTTTCTTTTGAACAGAGCAGGCTAGAGGAAAATTTAGAACCTACTACCTTCAGGGAAGAGGTACAGAAGCATTGGACTAAGACTGTTAGAATGGGTAACAACTTCTCTCCTCAGGCTGTGAGACAGTGAATACCCTGCTACCACTGAGGTCTTCTCACTAGGACAATGAGCTCTTTACTGTATACCTGTGCTGCACTTCAATACATGCATTTGAATTTACATTTTATTAACATAGTATAATACAGTACCTTGTTTTCTGCACTATGTGATGTATATTGTGTGGGTGCACCATGGCCCGGAGGAACGTTTTGTTTGGTTGTATATATGTACAATCAGACGACAATAAACTTGAATTTGAAAATAAAGGAACTGAGCAAAGTAGTAAGAATTAGAGGGATATTAAGAAAAAACTTAGAGGGGTAAAAGTTATGAACTCAATGCCTGAAGAGGACCCATGTAAAGTTTCCATTGTCTTACAAAGGGATTTATTATTACTCTTGCTTAAAAATACCTGGAAATACACTTGATGTGCCAGGTAGCTTGCAAGGTAAGGTGTGCCTAGAGCTGGTGAGAGATTTTCCCACTGAATTGTACTGAATGACCAATGTGCCAAATATGTTCATGATTTGGAGGTTAACAAGAATTATCCTGGGAACGAAAGGGTTGAAGTATGAGGTGAGTTTGATGATTCTGGGCCTCTACTCACTGGTATTTAGAAGAATGAGTGGAGGTGGGGGAATCTCATTGAAATCCACCGAATCTTGAACGACCTAGATATAATGGGTGTGGAGAGAATATTTCTAATAGTGAAGGAGTCTAGGACCTGAGGGCACAGCCTCACAATAGACATCCTCTGGAGCCGTGGACAATGTGGAGTGAAGTCATTGGATATATTTAAAGAGGACATTGACAGGTTCTTGGTAAAGAGTGTCTGAGGTTACAGGGAGAAGGCAGCAGATTGAGTTTGGGAGGGACCATAAATCAAGTCAAGATGGCCTATTTCTGCTAACAGCGACAACTTACTGGCAGCAAACACAACTACTAATTACTTTATTAATCACACATTCTGTAAAACAATCATTGCAATCAATAGCCTGCAATTTCCCTTTTGGAGCTGAGCTTTTGAACCGCCTGTACGACTGCATTTTTTTTGGTGTGAACTGAAGGTGTGGTGTGTATAGGCCGAATTGAGGCAGTGGGGCATGGGCCTGAAAGTGGGGAACGAGCCAATGGGATGGACATGGAACTGATTGAAGTGGCAGATCCGAGGCAAGGCAGAGTTGATTTGGCGGGGCCTATGCCTAAGAGCAAGGATCAAGCCTATGTTTAACCAATTTAAACACCAAGCCAGATTGGAAAGGTTGGGTACTGGTTGAATTGAGGTGGTGGGGCCCAGGCCCACGAGCATATCAAAGTGGCAGGGCCTGAGTCCAAGAGTGAGGATCAAGCCAAGGTCAGATTGAAAAAGTCAGGGTATTGGGGCCGGAGGTGAGGGATGAGCTGAAGTTCAGCATGTTACTCAGCAAGATTTACTCATCTCTGTGCTAAACTGAGGCTGCAGCCTGCAACTAACTTGGAACAGCTGTGAATGGCTTCAGAGCTATGAACTCATGTGAATTTTAGTTCTGAATGCTATTTGCTTTTCATTCTTTGGTCATCTTGTTCTTCTGTTTTTTTGTACATCGTGTGTTTGAAGGCTCTGTTGGGTTTCTTTGTTTTATGGCTGCCTATAAGAAGAAGAGTATCAAAGTTGTATATAATATACATGCTTTGATAATGAATGTACTTTGAACTTTGAATGTTTTATGGTCTGTGGATTATAGATGGGGATCAACTATAATGTATTCAAGTTTGCTGACCACACAGTGCCAAGTGGAGAAAATTAGTTTGAAAGAAAACAAGGAGACTAGAGAGGGTTTTTACATATTATATCAGTAGGCAAGAAAAGTTAGAATATAAGTGGAATAGCAGAGGATTTTTGTTTGTAAGAATCACAACTTCTGAAATATTACTGAAAGGCTATGGTTTCATTGCATAGAAATCCATTCATCTTTTTGTATGAATGATTAGTTTGCTTGTTATATTACAGGAGGTTGGAGTATAAAAATAAACATGTTTGATGAGGCCATACCTGAAATACCATTTCTTTTCCTTCTATATTATGTATTGCATTGTACTGCTGCTGCTAGGTTAACAATTTTCACATCGCATACCAGTGATAATAAGCCTGATTCTGATTCTGATATCATTGTAAAGTGTTTGTCTCCTTATGTAGGGAATGATAGATTTGTAGAATAGAGTATTTTAAGTTCAAAACAGGAGACTAATAATAATAATAAGTACTTTATTGATCCCAAGCAGGAAATTGTTTCACTACAGCAGCAACATTTAAAAACGCACTTAGCCACAATAATAAATATATTATTAACTAATAATAAAGTACAGAATAATATACACAATAATTTACAATAATGTACAAAATAATAAAACAGAGGCAATTGTACAATGATGTGTGTTCTCCTGTCACACAGAGATGAACTGTTGTATATGCTTATTGCATTTTCTGGAAAGATTTTCTGCAGCAATCCTTGTGACAACAGAAGTGAATAGCCTGTTCGAAAGGCTGCTCTGCTGCTTATTCAGTAGGTCATGGAAAGGATGGACAGTTTACTAGCCTCCACTGAATCAAAAGAGTCCGGGTTGCAGCCAAAGACAGATCCAGCCTTTTCGATGAGTTTATTTGGTCTTTTTGTATCACCAGCGCCGATGCTGCTCCCCCAACATAAAAGCCACAAAGAAGACTGCATTCACAACAACAGGCTGGTAAAAGATCTCCCAACATCTTGCTGCACACATTGAAGGATCTCAGCTTCCTTAGAAAATTGAGTCTGCTCATCCCCTTGTAAACAGCCTTGGAGTTGGTTTTCCAGTCAAGTCTGTTGTTGAAGTATTTGTACTCCTCCACCACCACTTCTTCTTCTCCCAGAATGTACACAGGACTTGTCACAGTCCTCTTCCTCCTAAAATCAATCACCATCTCTCTGGTTTTGGCCACATTCAAGAGCAGGTGAACCACTCCACAAACTTGTCCACTACTCCTCTCTACTCTGACTCCCGCCCAATTCTGATACACCCAATCACCAGAGTCATTAGAAAATTTCTGCAAATGACAAGATTCAGATTTGTACTGAAAGTCTGAGGTGTGCATTGTGAACAGAAACACAGACAGGACAGTTTCTTGTGGCGCTCCAGAGCCACTCACCACCATTTCAGAAATACAAGCAGGGGTAGCTATTAGCTATATTTCCTCACATTCCCATATTTCCATTAGCCAAAATCTTATATTTGTCTCCCCTGCTCTCCATTCATCTAATCCAGTAGTAATCCTATTCACTATCTCTCAAACTTTGTTTTTGCTTTAAGGAATTCTTTAAGCAATGAAGAATACTGGGAAAAAATCTTCCTGCCCAGTGAATTTCTCCCAGATTCTTGCATGGTTACAGCCCATTAAGATTCTTCTTTTTCCCTGAATTAGTTAGTAATCATAAAATTATTTTAGAAAAGGGAAAACATGTTTGATTGTATAGGAAATTTAGAAATGTTTTTTTCTCATAACTCCTCAGTGACTCATTCTATCGTTTATTACAATACAGGTAAATGAAAAGCAAGAATATGGATAGTAAGTCTGAAATGTAAAGTCTGTACACGTCCAAATAAACAACATCTTTTGTATTGTAAAATATCCTCACATAATTATCAATCTAAATTTTGGAATACCCCAGCTTGGATTTTTGAGCTTCTGTGTGATATTTACCATAATATTCAAAGGCAAAGGTTAAAATGTAGCAACTTTCATGCTGTGAAGACGTCTTTTAGGTGAGATTTTACCACAATAGCACTGTGTAACCTGAGCACCATCTTTGCGCTGAACTGGGAGAAAGAAGGAAAACCCGGCACGCAAACGGAGAAAATGTACTTTGAGCCAATCGGAAACGACGGCGCGCTGCCCCCTGGGTACAGTTGGGGTCGGCGCCATCTTGTGTATGTGTGTACGCGCTATCTGTAATGGCGGCAGGCTGCTGACAGTTGGAGAGGCACGGGCCGGACAGCAGGGTATCTGCCCACCTAACGGTAAGGTAAGTGCGCCATTGCAACTGGTCCGGTATCCCACTGACGGAGAAAGGGGAGTGGGTAAGGATTTGGTGTTATTTCCAATGGGTCGGGAGTTGGGCAATAGATTAGGGCAGCAGCCGGAGAAGGATGGGCATCGGCTACAGCTGTCGTCCTTCAAGTCGACATATTTATACTTGGATGCTCGCCTTATTGCGGCAATTTCCCCTTATAGTCCCTTTCTGATCGCCTTTAAGTAAACAAGTTAGTCGGCCACAGACTATGGGCTCTTCATACCCCTGTTCTCGATATTTATTGTTTGTTTATTTATTTCACGGGGGCACTTCGAAGCTTTCCGCATTCCAATAAAGTACTTTTTGACGTATAGTCACTGGTGTAATAAGATATAATTTATACATAGTAAAATACCTCAAAGAACCACGCCCGGGGAACATTTACAAAGTAAATTAATGATCAAAGTAAATATTCGTCACCATATATAAACCTGAGATTCATTTTCTTGCGGGCATATTCAGTAAATCCAATTACCGTAATAGAATCAATAAAAGACTGCACCCAACAGGGTGGACAACCAGTTTGCAAAAGACAACAAACTGAGAAAATACAAATGGGAAAAAAATAAGCGATAAATATCGAGAGTTTGAGATGAAGAGCCCTTCAAAGTGAGCCCATAGGTTGTGGGAACAGTTCAGTGATGGGGTGAGTGAAGTTGAGTGAATTTATCACCACTGGTTCAAGAGCCTGATGGTTGAGGGAATAACTGTTCCTGAACCTGGTGGTGTGGATCCTGAGGCTCCTGTACCTTCCTGATGGCAGCAGCAAGAAGAGAGCATAGCCTGGGTGGTAGGGTCCTTGCTGATGGATGCTGCTTTTCTGCGATGGTGCTCTGTGTAGTTGTGCTCAGAAATGGGGTAGGCCTTGCCCGTGATGGTCTGGGTAGTAATCACTACTTTTTTGTTGAATTTTCTTGGAGGAAATGTTAGTTGATGGATATCTAGTATGACACTGACTACTGAATTATTTCTAATAATTTCTTTAAAACTTCCCTTATGAGAGGGAGACAGATGTTGGAATCTGAAGCATCAAACAATTTCTCAGAAACAGGTTTAATATCACTGGCATATGTTGTGAATTTTGTTGCAGCAGTATATTGCAATACATAATAAAACTATAAATTACAATAAATATATAAAATTAAGTAATGCAAAAACAGAGGACAAATGGCGAGGTTGTGTTCATGGGTTCATTGCCCATTCAGAAATTGGTTGATGGAGGTGAAGAAGCTCAGGCTCCTGTGCCACCTCCTAGATGGTAGCAATGAGAAGAGGGCATGTTCCGATGGGGGATCCTTAATGATGCGTGCTGCCTTTTTGAGGCATCATCTTTTGAAGATGTCCTGGATGCTGGGGAGGTTCGTGCCCATGATGGAGCTGGCTGTGTACAACAATTTAGTTTTTTCCATTCCTGTGCAGTGCTTTTACAGGAACTGAGAGGATTGAGCTGATCCTGTGGTGGTAGCGGGCTGGGTGCTGGGAAACCTGCATTGGACAATTCTTTTCTTTGTGGTATCTCCATACCAGGGTTGGCTATTCTTTGTAAAACTTCTTTAGTGCTGTACTTTTTTTTGGAACATCAGCCTTGAGTTCTTTTGTGGACTTCTCCAAAGTTTTCTTATTGATAACCCTACCAGTTTAGGCACAGTCCAGTGGCATTTGCTTGATCTTTGTGTGCTTGATAAAGCAATGCTGTATCAGTTTCAGATTTATATTCACTTTAAAACATTTGTTAGGCAATTAAAATGTATATTCAATGTTTCATAGCTCTCTGAAGTGAGCAACTGTTTTTTTAAACACAGATGCAGCAAGTTGTATCCATCCTCTAGAGGATTAGATTAAATGAAATCTTACACCAAATAATGTGCTTTTACCTGGGCTTTAAATTTTTTGAAGGGTTGGAGGATGGTAGATTTTGCAGTGATTTGGCAGTTGCAGGAAAAACACTTGGATGAGTGCAATTATTTAACCCCTGGGATCAATAAAGTATGACTATGACTATTAAGATATTTAAGCGGTTGCATGAATGAATCCTTTTGATCTTGAGTCACTGTGTAAGAAGGTAATGTTACAATAAGGCTGTGGAATGATTTGAATTTATGCACAAGTTTGCAAAATATAAATACAGAAACTCTTAATATAGTTTCTTATTTAAGGAATTCATTGTTTTAAATTGGGCTCTTTCCTGGTGGAACCTATCATAGGTATTGTAGTCTAGGGCCAACCTGATTCTTGTCCAACTTGTGTGGTCTAAGGATTTGTAACAGATTGCATAGCTGAATTTTAATTTTTGTTATGTTCACAAACCAGTCTCTTATTTACAGCTATATTAGTAAGATTTGAGTATTTTTTATACAGTTTTGTCTCTTAACAGTTCTTTTAGTATTAATGTTGATCAATTAGAAGCATTACAGTGACCTCTGACCGCTCTTTAACCAGAGTAGATAACTTCAATTGCCCCATCACTGTACTGTTCCTCCAACCTATGGACTCACTTTCTAGGACTTTTTGCCTCATGTTCTTAATATTTATTACGTATTTTAACATTTTTTGTTATATTTGTATCTTTTATTGTCTTTTGCACACTAGTTGTCTGCACTGTTGGTGTGGTCATTTATTAATATGCCTGCAAGCAAATGAATCTCAGGGTTGTACATGGTGATATATGTACTTTGATAATAAATTTATTTTGAACTTTAATAGTTGAATGGAGCTGAATTTTCCTACATTATATAATGTTTTGAGGAATATTATTTCTTGATATCTCTTTTAGAACTCCTGCTTCTCAGTCAGAAAGTTTTTATCAGTGTTCCTCTCTTACAAATTAAGTGCTAAGTTGGGTGCTTTTTGTCTACTTTTTGGTGAATTTGAAATATTACAAAAGACTTACGGCAAAATGTAAGAATTTATCAGTTGCCCATATCAGTGTTTCTCCCTATACTGATTAAAGTAATCATCTTATTGTTTCTAGGACTGAATTTATCACATGCATTTTTAAAAATTATTACCAAAAATGAAGGATTTTAGATTATCCTGAGATGCAAGCACTTTATAAATGCAAGTTCTTTAATGCTAGTTCTTTGTCTTATGGAAACAAGTTTCTTGAGTGTAGGATTATGGGTGTCAGCTGATCATACTTATCCTGAAATAAAACCTCGCTAACAATTTGATTTTTTTCTCAGTATTCCTTGTGCATTTATCTCCTCTTTTCCTAAACTCAGGCTTTCTATAATACTTTTATCCTGGGGGGTGGGGGAGTAATGCCTGTGGTCAACAGCAGTTGTGGTGACAAGGTCCCATATTTTAATGATTTTTTTTTAAATGAGGTTGTATCCCTAAATGAACTGTCTATGCAGACAAAATAATATACACCTATTTCAAAGTTAGAGGAATAAATTCCTTTTGGCTTGTATAATACCACAGAAGAATCTGGCATAATCAAATCCTTTTGATCATTTTTTGTGCGGCTGAGTATATCAAACTGCCACTTTGGAGGGGAATAAATTTAAGTTGTACAGAAAATTGTTTCAGGAATGTCTAGTGTGTAGTTATGAAGGTCATATTTGGCTTCCAAGTTATTATGTAGCACTACAAGCTTTGAGCTAGTTGTTTTCAATTTATTATACTGTTTTTTTCAACTTGGAAGCTTGGAATAGATTACACTATTAAAATAAGAGCAATGCTGCATGAATGAGATTCCTCCCTCTAATTCTAGGCCAATTTTAATTGGCTGATGGAATTATGGGATATCCAAGGTAATTTAAAATGGAAGGATATTTGGGCAAACTCAAAAAAATTAGATTAAAAAAATTATATTCCAAATAGACTAGGAGTTCTAATTGCCAAAAAAAAAGAATAAAATTAAAAGTTGGAGTTTGCACACTGGCATGAATTAGAATAGATTTTTCCAAATGGATGGAATTTTAAAATAGATTAGTAAAAGAACTATATGGATAGTTTTACCTATGAAATCAGAATAGAAAGAAACTTCCTAGGGATATTAAAAAAGCACAACTTTTCAAATTATTAGAGAAAGGAAGGAAGGTGGTTATCAAAGTATGGTTTCTATTGTAACACAATATTTTTATGCTTGGTCTGTTTTTACCAGGTGCTATAAATAAAAGGTCAGCATTTTGAAATTTTCTTCACAAGTGAATCCTTTTGAAGCATGGGTTCTAATAGAAGGTGAGTCAGATTTTGTACTTTTTGTGTCAAATAGAACGTTGCAGTAGTATTGAATATTCTAATGTTTATTAAGAGTATTCAAAGAACATCTCCATGGATTTACAGAATTTTACCCGTGTGACTTTTATGTAACTACATGGAATTGTTATTTTCCCAAAAGAGCATAAGCATGATGAGCTATGGTGATTTTCAGGTTTCTTTCTGTTTCACAAATGTCAACTTTGCTGTCTAAACTGACCCCTCTAAACGTCCATTCTGTCAGTTTGGGATTAAATAAATCGAGAGGTAGAAAATAAGCCTTGGAACGTCTTGGATTTGTTTAGCTCAGATGAGTTATACTGTCTTCAGTTAATTTAGTTGGCCTATGTGTATAACTCACTCGTTCTTTTTATGAAAGACATTGTACCATTGCTTCATTGTTACTATTTCTTCTGTTATCAGAGCATAGTTAGCAATGGTTCGTCATGCACAAATGTGTTTTCTATTTTTGCAGAGTAAGCAGAACAGAACGGAATGGCAGATATGGTTCCGATCAGATTAAAGATAGAGTTGATCTGAGGGATCGGAGAGAACGGAGCTCAAGAGGCACTGATCAGGACTATGATCACCGAAGTTCCAGGGATGATCGTAGGCGGCGACATCAAGACTACTGGACTTCAGAAAATTCTGAAATTGGTGTAAGTATAACTTTAGTGGATTTTGATTTTCAGGCTATATTGAAGATGGTGTTAGCCATCGTCAAATCAATGACTTGGTGGTGCTTTTGAAATTCATCAAATGTATTTTTGATTTTTGAAAACTTAACATTTTGAGCCATGCCTTATTAATGAATCATGTAATGCACTGGTGAACTCAAGGTTAATTGTTGCTAATGCCAAAAATCAGAAATATAAATAAATATCTTCTGATAAAATGTGGTTGATTTTGAAACATAATGATTTGAATTAATTAAACATCTAGTTTTTTTCTGGATGTTTTGTGAAAGTACTCTCAATAAAATAATATAATTGGGTAGCAAACTAAGTGTTCTGATTTAGCTGATGACACGCCACATATTTTCTTTTGATTTTCATGTACATAATGTTTTTAAAGCAGGGCCCATTCCTGCCAATATTGGCCTCTTTCCCTCAAATGAACAGAGTATCTAGCTGATAAGAGATCAGATTAATGTTAGGTCCTGAAGGATATAGAAAATCAGAATCAGTTTTATTATCACTGGCATGTGCAGTTCAATGCAATACATAATATAGAAGACAAAAAATAAATAAGTATCAATTACGGTATCTGTATATTGAATAGATTAAAAATCGTGCAAAAAACGGAAACTCTATTATATACTCTCGTCACCATCTGAGATTCTACCAACAATGGATGTATCATCAGCAAATCTATGCTGACTAATTGAAAAGAATATTTGTGGACATCTTCTACCTCTAATTGTTGTAGACCACCGGGTTGTTTGTGTTTTTGATGCCATGGACTCCAGATTGGGAACCTCTACTGTAGACGGAGGTTCCCACTTGTTTCAAAAGGGCAGCAATCATACCAAGTACAGGGTAGACTGTTTCAACGGCTGTCGCCCGGTACACTCACATCTGCTTTGAAGATATGCTTTGAGAGGTTGATCATGGGTAGAACTAATTCCTTACCTGGGCAAGGATCTGACTGCTTGCAATTTTGCTTGCTAGCACAACTGGTCTACAAGAGACACAATCTCACTAGCTCTCCACTTAGCTTTGGCACACCTAGACAACAGCAAATCATATGCTAGAGTGTTGTTTATCAATTACGTCAGTCAACAACCTTCAAAACCTGGGCCTGTGTACCTACCTCTACAACTGGATCCTTAACTTCCTTATCTGGAGACCACAGTCAGTGTGTAACATCTCCTTGCTGACAGTTGACACCAGCACACCTAACTGTGTAGGCTTAGCCCTCTGTTCTACTTTACACATGACTGGGTAGCTAGGGACAGCTCAAATGCCATTTATAAATTTGCCAGTGACATTGCTGTTGTTGGCACAATTGCATATACAATGAGGTGATGTACAGGAGTGAGTTTTAAAAAACTGCTCGGGGAGAATGGTCTGCACTGCGCAGGCGCGTGACGTAGCGCGCCAAGGTTTAAAAAGCAGACCACCATATACAGCGGCCATCGTTGTAGTGGCCATCGTCGGAGTGGACTGAGTCAGAGTAGGGCGGCTTTGGCTCAAACAGGCTTCGGCGCGAACAGGCAGAGGCCAGGGTAGGTTCCGGTAAGTTTTTTGTTCAGATTGTCTAGCGTAGAGAGAATGCCAGGCAGGATGTTGGAATGCTCCTCTTGCAGGATGTGGGAAGTCAGGGAGCCCTCCTGTGTCCCTGACAACGACACCTGCAGGAAGTGCATCCAGCTGCAGCTCTTGACAAACGGCGTTAGGGAACTGGAGCAGAGCTGGATGACCTGCGGATCATTCAGGAGAATGAGGAGATTATAGATCATAGCTACAGGGAGGTAGTTACGCCAAAGGAGCAGAGGACAGGAAATTGGGTCACTGTCAGGCATGGGAAGAGGAAAGGGCAGGCAGAGCAGGGTTCCCCTGTGACCATTCCCCTCAACAACAAGTATACCGCATTAGATACTGTTGGGGAGGGGGATGACTTACCTGGGGCTAGCTGCAGTAGCCGGATCTCTGGCACTGAGTCTGGCTCTGCAGTGCAGAAGGGAGGGGGGAGAAAGAGGAGAGTGGTAGTGATAGGGGACTCGATAGTTAGAGGTGCAGATAGAAGATTCTGTGGTCGTGACAGAGAATCCAGGATGGTTTGTTGCCTCCCAGGTGCCAGGGTCAAGGATGTCTCTGATCGATTGCATGACATTCTGAAGTGGGAGGGTGACCAGCCAGATGTCATGGTGCACATCGGTACCAATGACATAGCAAGGAAGAGTGAAGAGGTCCTGGACAGTGAGTACAGAGAGCTTGGTAAGAAGTTGAAAAGCAGGACCTCAAGGGTGGTAATCTCAGGATCGCTACCTGTGCTAGGTGCCAGTGAGGGTAGGAATAGGATGCTCTGGAGGAGGAACAAGTGGCTGAGGAACTGGTGTAGGGGGCAGGGTTTCAGATTTCAGGATCATTGGGACCTCTTCTGGGGCAGGTGGGACCTGTACAAGAGAGATGGGTTACACTTGAACCACAGGGGGACCAATATCCTTTCAGGGAGGTTTGTTAGTGCTATTGGGGAGGCTTTAAACTAGATTTGCAGGGGGATGGGAACCAGAGTGCCAGAGCTGACAGTGTGGCTGGGGTGAAAATAAATGATGTTGAAAGGTTAAGCAAATCCGCTGATAGAAAGGTTGTGAGTGGTGGTAAAAATCTTCTGAGGTGTATATATTTCAATGCTAGGAGTATTGCGGGGAAGGCGGATGAGTTGAGGGTGTGGATTGACACGTGGAATTATGATGTTGTAGCAATTAGTGAAACTTGGCTGCAGGAGGGGCCGGACTGGCAGCTTAATATTCCAGGGTTCCGATGTTTCAGATGTGATCGAGGCAGAGGAATGAAAGGTGGGGGAGTAGCATTGCTTGTTAGGGAAAATATTACAGCAGTGCTCAGGCAGGACAGATTAGAGGGCTTGTCTACTGAGTCCTTATGGGTGGAGCTGAGAAACAGGAAAGGTATGGCCACATTAGTGGGATTGTATTGCAGACCACCCAATAGTCAACGAGACTTGGAAGAGCAAATCTGCAGAGAGATAGCAGGCAACTGCAGGAAACATAAAGTTGTGGTGGTAGGGGATTTTAATTTTCCATACATTGGGACTCCCATACTGTTAGGGGTCTAGATGGTTTAGAGTTTGTAAAGTGTGTTCAGGAAAGTTTTCTAAATCAGTATATAGAGGGACCAACTAGAGGGGATGCAATATTGGATCTCCTGTTAGGAAACAAATTAGGGCAAGTGACAGAAGTCTGTGTAGGGGAGCACTTTGGTTCCAGTGATCATAACACCATTAGTTTCAATTTGATCATGGACAAGGGTAGATCTGGCCCTAGGGTTGAGGTTCTGAACTGGAAGAAGGCCAAATTTGAAGAAATGAGAAAGGATCTAAAAAGCGTGGATTGGGACAGGTTGTTCTCTGGCAAAGGTGTGATTGGTAGGTGGGAAGCCTTCAAAGGGGAAATTTTGAGAGTGCAGAGTTTGTATGTTCCTGTCAGGATTAAAGGCAAATTGAATAGGAATAAGGAACCTTGGTTCTCAAGGGATATTGCAACTCTGATAAAGAAGAAGAGGGAGTTGTATGAAATGTATAGGAAACGGGGGGTAAATCAGGTGCTTGAGGAGTATAAGAAGTGCAAGAAAATACTTAAGAAAGAAATCAGGAGGGCAAAAAGAAGACATGAGGTTGCCTTGGCAGTCAAAGTGAAGGATAATCCAAAGAGCTTTTACAAGTATATTAAGACCAAAAGGATTGTAAGGGATAAAATTGGTCCTCTTGAAGATCAGAGTGGTCGGCTTTGTGCGGAACCAAAGGAAATGGGGGAGATCTTAAATAGGTTTTTTGCGTCTGTATTTACTAAGGAAGCTGGCATGAAATCTATGGAATTGAGGGAATCAAGTAGTGAGACCATGGAAACTGTACAGATTGAAAAGGAGGAGGTGCTTGCTGTCTTGAGGAAAATTAAAGTGGATAAATCCCCAGGACCTGACAGAGTGTTCCCTCGGACCTTGAAGGAGACTAGTGTTGAAATTGCGGGGGCCCTGGCAGAAATATTTAAAATGTCGCTGTCTACGGGTGAAGTGCCGGAGGATTGGAGAGTGGCTCATGTTGTTCCGTTGTTTAAAAAAGGATCGAAAAGTAATCCGGGAAATTATAGGCCGGTGAGTTTAACATCAGTGGTAGGTAAGTTATTGGAGGGAGTACTAAGAGACAGAATCTACAAGCATTTGGATAGACAGGGGCTTATTAGGGAGAGTCAACATGGCTTTGTGTGTGGTAGGTCATGTTTGACCAATCTGTTGGAGTTTTTCGAGGAGGATACCAGGAAAGTGGATGAAGGGAAGGCAGTGGATATTGTCTACATGGACTTCAGTAAGGCCTTTGACAAGGTCCCGCATGGGAGGTTAGTTAGGAAAATTCAGTCGCTAGGTATACATGGAGAGGTGGTAAATTGGATTAGACATTGGCTTGATGGAAGAAGCCAGAGAGTGGTGGTAGAGAATTGCTTCTCTGACTGGAGGCCTGTGACTCGTGGTGTGCCACAGGGATCAGTGCTGGGTCCATTGTTATTTCTCATCTATATCAATGATCTGGATGATAATGTGGTAAATTGGATCAGCAAATTTGCTGATGACACAAAGATTGGAGGTGTAGTAGACAGTGAGGAAGGTTTTCAGAGCCTGCAGAGGGACTTGGACCAGCTGGAAAAATGGGCTGAAAAATGGCAGATGGAGTTTAATACTGACAAGTGTGAGGTATTGCACGTTGGAAGGACAAACCAACGTAGAACATACGGGGTTAATGGTAAGGCACTGAGGAGTGCAGTGGAACAGAGGGATCTGGGAATACAGATACAAAATTCCCTAAAAGTGTCGTTACAGGTAGATAGGGTCATAAAGAGAGCTTTTGGTACATTGGCCTTTATTAATCACAGTATTGAGTATACGAGCTGGAATGTTATGATGAGGTTGTATAAGGCATTGGTGAGGCAGAATCTGGAGTATTGTGCTCAGTTTTGGTCACCAAATTACAGGAAGGATATAAATAAGGTTGAAAGAGTGCAGAGAAGGTTTACAAGGATGTTGCCGGGACTTGAGAAACTCAGTTACAGAGAAAGGTTGAATAGGTTAGGACTTTATTCCCTGGAGCGTAGAAGAATGAGGGGAAATTTGATAGAGGTATATAAAATTATGATGGGTATAGATAGAGTGAATGCAAGCAGGCTTTTTCCACTGAGGCAAGGGGAGAAAAAAAACCAGAGGACATGGGTTAAGGGTGAGGGGGGGGAAAGTTTAAAGGGAACATTGGGGGGGCTTCTTCACACAGAGAGTGGTGGGAGTATGGAATGAGCTGCCAGACGAGGTGGTAAATGCGGGTTCTTTTTTAACATTTAAGAATAAATTGGACAGATACATGGATGGGAGGTGTATGGAGGGATATGGTCGGTGTGCAGGTCAGTGGGACTAGGCAGAAAATGGTTCGGCACAGCCAAGAAGGGCCAAAGGGCCTGTTTCTGTGCTGTAGTTTCTATGGTTCTATGGTTCTATGATGGTTGTCATAACTCAATGTCAGGAAAATCAGGGGATTCGATTGTGAAATTCAGGAAGTGGAAGTTCAGGAGAATACATGCCATTCTTAATGGAGGGGTCAGCCGTGGAAAAGGTGAGCAACTTCAAGTTCCTGGTTATCAACATCTTTTAGGATCTATATTGGGGCTACACATTGACGTAATCACAAAGAAGGGTGCTCTATTGCATTAGGAGTTTGAGGCAATTTGGCATATCACCAAAGAATCTCAAATTTCTATACAGTGGAGAGTATTCTGACAGGTTGTGTCACCATCTGGTCTGAAAGCTGCAATGCACGAACTGTGGAGGATTATAGACTACATCATGGCACAGTCCTTCTTACCATTGAGGGCATCTTCAAAAGGTTGTGCCTCAGGAAGGCAGAAACCATCATTTAAGAACTTTTTTTTGTTACTACCGTCTGAGGGGGAAGGTACAGGTTTTGAAGATTAGCTTTTAGTTTCCCCTGAATCATTGGCAAAATAATGGAAGGTATTGTTGACAATAGTACCAAATTCCATTGAACTTGCCAGTAGTCAGTTGTCAGTGCCTGTTTCAGTTTCATCAGGAGCATTCTGTTCCAATCTTCTTGTAGCCTTAATAGAATAAACATGGAACGAAGTGCTGAGCTCTAGAGCTGTGTGAGCTTGTTTTCCTTTGGTCTAGAATAGCATTGGGAAAGTATGATAAAATTTTTAAAAAATGAGCAGCATGATCTCAGGCTACACCTTTAGTGATCAACACCTGCATATAGCATGCCTGGATGTTATTAAGCCAGGGGCTAATATGTGGCAAGTAACGTTGTAGTTACTTGCCATTACCATTATCCACTGGGGGCGGGGGAGACCGTCGACTCAGACCATGAGAGGCTTGCGTCGGGCATTTTCATGCCTTACAAGGTGCAGATTGGAAGTCTGTGTGGGGCACCACTCCTTGCACAGACACTAGAGCAGTGTGTGGTTAAGTGCCTTGCTCAAGGACACTTGACATTACCATTATCCACTCCAGATTCTATTCTTGGCAGCAGTCCTTTTCCTGTCCATATGGCAACATATCCAAGTCAGTTCCGCTTCCTCTGCATTGTAAAATTGTTGATCTGGCACCCAGTATGGGTTAGGGCAAATAATCTTAAAATACATTTGGGAATGCTGTTGCTGTCAGAACAATACTGAAAGCATTCAGCAAATCAGGTAAAGCTATCCCATGAAAAATTTCATGTTATTGTGATACAATTACCTATGTTTTCTAAATGCTGAATTATTTGTTCCTTTATCTTCTCGTGATTTGCCATCATTGTTTAGCTCTGTACTTGTTATATCTAGTTCTTCGTAATAATACTGTGTAGCAATTTGCCACTCTTGAAATTTAATAACCAGAGCCTTCGCTGTTTGTACACTTGCTGCTTTTAACAGCCTGGGGCGCACCATCTAGGCTTGACGATTTATTTACTTTGTGGTGCTTATACATATTTATCCATTGTTTCAGTGTGGGTCATCCTATTTTGTCTTAAACATACTGTCTTGCTTTCAGCTTACATTTACCATTAAACTCAGTCACCTGACGGTTTGCCTAGAATATTAATTTGCCAATGAAGTGAGCAAGTGGCTTGTGTCTGCTTTTTCCTATTGAATTTAAATGTTGTCTTCAGTGATCATGCACTGTTGTAACCTTTAGGATCAAAGGGATGTGAAATTTCTCTCCCATTAAGTGCTTAAATAGGTTGAAGGATAATAATCCATTTTTTCCTTTATTTGGAAGTTATGATTTGCTTAGCAGGGTCAACTGTTCAAACCTGAAAACTGAATCTCCTCCATGGAACATTTTCGTCAGTTTTGTAGCCCATGTTTCATACTTTTAAGTTTTCTTTGGTTTTTGAGCTATCAAGTAACTAGTATCACACATCAAAGTTGCTGGTGAACGCAGCAGGCCAAGCAGCATCTATAGGAAGAGGCGCAGTCGACGTTTCAGGCCGAGACCCAAACGTTGACTGCGCCTCTTCCTATAGATGCTGCTTGGCCTGCTGCGTTCACCAGCAACTTTGATGTGTGTTGCTTGAATTTCCAGCATCTGCAGAATTCCTGTTGTTTGCGTTTAAAGTAACTAGTATGAATTTTTCCCTTAGAGATATCAGGAAAGAAGAAGTAGTGACAGATCTGATGGTGGTTACCATTCTGATGGCGACTACAGGGATACTGATCGGAATGACCTAAATAATGAGAGAGAAAGTAAAACTATTATGTTACGAGGACTTCCATTATCTATAACAGAGGATGATGTAAGTCTTTTTATTCTCTTAATGCTTGTGTTGTGGCTGTGATTATGATTCTTGCCTTAAAAAAAAGGAGCAGGAATTTTTTAAAAAGGGAGTTTGGTAAGTAGATAAAAGCATGGGATTTGCAAAGTTTTAAGTTGTGAATGCTTTGAGTTTTTTTTTACAACTAATTTGCTCAAATCAAAAGTACATTAGAAATTCTTTTAACAAGCTGCATTGTCTATATTGTACACAGAAACAGAAAACAGCTTTGTAATTAGTGCCAGATACTGAATTTTGAGTGTAGGCCAATCTGAATGTCCTGAAATCCACACAGCAAGTCTTTTCAACAATCAGTGTCAATAAAGAGATCTCTACTTTATTTTCCCTTACTGTACTTCTGTTCATCGTAAAAAAATTCTTTCCCAGATTATCTACCAATTGTGCAGCTTTGTTAGCTAGTTAAGATTAATTCTGTATTGTTCATTTTCTTCATGAAGCTCTTCAGATCATATTTCTTGAGTATTAAACATCGTAAATTTATATTTGGAATTCTTTGGTCTAAAGGGTTTATGGCATACTTTGTATTTGTTACTGTATACTGGAAGATATTTAGTGAGGTGATGATATATATTAGATGGTTGTAGTTTTATCAATACTGGGAAGTATTTTGCATCTGGTTATAAATGAGGAGTGGTGTGTGAAAGAGAATTGGGGTGATAGCATTATTGCAGTCTGATATTTTACTTTCCTGACATTTGCTGAGCATTATGGAACAAAGTAAGACTAATTGGAGTTTCAAGCTGCTTTACACAAACATTTTTTGTCACAGATTTGGTTATTTATTTGTCTTGAACTGCGTAATGCATTTTTTATTGATCCCGAGAACCCATTGCGTTTTCTGCTGCATTTGGTACAGTATGTTGGGGTGCCATCACTTCCCGTGTCTTCCATTCTCTGTACAGTCGCAGTTCCACACTGTTACGTTTTGAAGAAGTTTTGAATTGGTAACTAGGATTCAACTTAGAATTGTAATCATAATTTTTTTGTCTAGATCCGGGCTGCTTTAGAACCTTATGATGGAGTTCAGCCAAGAGATGTGCGACTAATGAGGAGCAAAATGTCAGGTGAGATTTGGGTTTCCTGCACCAGGTGTCCATCCTGCTTCCCCTGAAACAAAGAACGTGCACTTTGGTTTACCCAGTAGCTGAACAGTCAGACTTAGAACACAGGAATTTGCCATGGCTGAGGAATGTGAAAAGTAGGATTGTTAATATAATTGAAAGCAAAATGTAACTCCTCGACTCTGCAGTGATAGTAGCAGACACTGTATTTTTTTTTTCATATTCAGTGTCATGGATTAAATATAAAAGCCCAGAATTAAAATATAGTCTCATCAGTTCAAAGCTGATGGAAGCAAAGTTGCATTTGCCAAAACATAATTTCAAAATTTATTTGTTATTTTTTCTTTTCCTTTAACATTTTAACAAACTTCCACTGCATTTTCTTCATGTGTTATGCACAAAAGTGGTGGTGTTATGTAATTTATAAAAATAAAATACTGTAAACAGGGTTGCAGGTGGGTACTGAAAATTAAATCTGTTTCCAATTTGTCACAGTCTGTATGAAAAATCCCTTTTGTTGCAACTTTTGTTATTTTTATAGAGGTATTGTTACTTCTAGGCATTTTGCACTGTTCAGTTCCTTGTCATGGCAAAGAAAAGGACAAAGTAAGGTCACACGGTCACTGCTTCACAAAATTGTAAATGGAGACGCTTTGAAGCAGGAGGGTGACATGAGAGATTCATCTGAGAATGGCTGCTTTAAAACCCATTGACTAACACAATCCCGTCTATATCTGAATGCTGTCTCTAGGTCAAAGCCGTGGTTTCGCCTTCGTGGAGTTTAATCACTTGCAGGACGCAACAAGATGGATGGAAGCCAATCAGGTTGCTTCATCACAAGTCTAGATTTCTTGGAGAGAGAAAAAAATAAGAAGGATCAAATTGTCTGTATTGAAAACTGATGTAAAGAGACACAACTGCTTTCCCCAAAACATATGATTTTTTTTTGGAGACTTCTGTATAAAATACTAAATGCTAAGGATTGATAACAAGTACAACCCGTTTATAAATAGAAACAGCAGCTATTGCAATGTTTCAAATGGCAAAGAGCATCAAAGAAGTTAAGGGAATAGAGTAGTAATTAAATGTATTTCCCTTCAGTTGATAGAAAACTTATTTATTCACTTCGAGGATTTTAAAATTCAGTTTAATAAGACATTTTCTTAATAAGCATAATGTCTTAATATAGTGTGATATTCTTGGGTGAACAGAGAACAGGTTACTTTTTTAATGACAAAGATTTTTGGATTTTATTGGGGTTACTTTTGGAAAATGTCTCAGATGATATGCTGAGTCATAATTCTGTTTAATCTTGGAAGTTGCTTGTGGGGCCCATTGGCTTATTCATGTTATGATTTCTTAAATCCAGCAATGTAAATAAACAATTACTTTTTGCTATATAGTGAGGGTTGAGCATTGTAAAAGAAGTATGATTCTTGTGAGAGTAGCAATAATTTTAAATTCATAAATTCCCTACCAAGGAGCCAGGAAATCAAATGACTTGATCCAAGATGCCTGGTGTCATTTGCTGGATAGTGAGGCGTAAGTGTACTTTTGCCCATGGATTTTTAAGGACCAAACAGGGAAAATCAAATTCTCATCCCAATGTCAGTATCACTAACATACCATTACATTTTCTAACAAAATTGGTAAAGTTTCCTGGTAATGGGCAATAGAAGCTTAAGCCCTTTAGTAATTATTTTAAAACCTGAAGTGATTGTTCATTTCTAAGTTACTACATTTTGTGCTTGTTATCAGTTCTGTGTATTTGTGCTTTATGCAGAATAAATGTGTCAAAGGTTTTTTTATTAAAATACAAGTTGCTTTTCAGATGCACGTGAACAGCCTAAACAGTACAATTACCAAGAAAATTACAGTGAGCATCAGAGTGTCAGGAACAAGCTTTGTTGGTAAACCTGAAATTACCTGACGACTTTCTCAGTTTTGTTTTATTTGACGTGCACGTTGTACCGCTGCTGGGGGCAACTGAGTGATTCACTCTCTGGCCTCACTTACCTACTTTAAAATCAGTCCTCATTGTGTGTGTGTGTGAGAAATTAATACATCTTATTTGTTGTCTGAGGTTGTCCTTTGTCTTGGTTGGATGTGTAGTTCTTATTTTAGAGCTGTCCTTTCACATTTATGTATTGGCTTTAAGATAAGGCTATCTTTTTGAATGAGTGTCTCCAAATAGCATTAGTAATCAAGTACATTTTGCCTCTTTGAATCTGGCACTAAATGGATGTGCATTTGCAACAGTAGATTTCTCATAATTTAGAGTTGTTTGAAATGACACAAAAGGGAACATTGTTAGAAATTTAAAATTGGCACTTTAGTTTTTGGATTTAAATATATTACGATGCTTAGAAGTACGCTTTCAATGTCAAGTGAGAGGAGTGCAGAAATACTGCATTTTAAACAACAATGCACTGAAAATAGTTTTGGCTTTCGCTTTGTCACCGCCTTGTGTCTTCCAGGTGCACTATCGTGGAGCACTGCAAAGGTGATGAACTGTGCATTGTAAAACTTTGTCTATAGGTAGCCTGTTGTCTGTTTCAGTGACACTTCAGGTGGTGATGTACTGCTGTATCCCATTGTTGGGTTTTAATTTGTTGTCGGAATTTAGGTAATTGTTATTCATGCTGTTCAGGTGCTCTTATTCTTGTGGGACAAGTCTGTTGACATTGTTCGGTTTATCAGAAGGGATGTTGGTAGTTGGCTAAGATTAGTCGGTTTTCAGAGAATAACATGCAGTCTTGGTGGAATGCAGACCTGCATTTGCAGCCCCAAAATCTTCCCTTCCTGTAGTATGATTAAGAAGATGTCTCTGAATTGGCTTTCGAAGGATTTTTGAGGAAACGTAAGAGGATGGTGTTTGTGGACACCCACCCTCTGATTGCAAGAATATTCTTGTATCCACTTTGCTCAGCTTGAATTTGCCACAAATGATTACTTTCTGCCTTTTAATTCATATTTTGCAGCTGCTATGTAAAGAATTGACAGCAAGCACTTTGTCTTGCACTGGAACTTATGCCATCTACAGTAATGGAGAATTAAATATCATCCTGAATAATCATTAAAAATTCAAAGCTTGAAAGTGACATTTACTGTTTTAGAAAACTTCATTTTGTTTAACTAAATTTAGCCAATGAAGTCATTTTGTTCAGGATTGAGATCTGCAGTGAGGAAACATTTATCGAAGGTGAAAAGATAACGTGTTTACCCCATGTGTGTTTGCCTCTCAAACTTGCAAATATTTTAGTTTTTGTTGGAATTTCCTGACCTAATTGAAGTCCAAGGATGGATTGATGAGGGTGTTTGCTCTACATGTATATGATTTGAAAAAGTTTTTGGGTTTCTTATAAAATTAGTGTTTCATTGGTGCCATTTGAGGCAGAGATAAATAATAGATCTGAATTTTTTTAAAATCCCTTGTTTATACTTGAATTTTATAATCTGATTCGTGAAATTTGCTGTTGCCTTGACACTTTGAAATGTTTCAGAAATTACGACTTGTTTTCAGGTGACGTTACGTTGTTCAACTAACCAAAACTGTTAAAGAGCTTTGCAGACACTGATTTTGAAAGTACAGAGAGGTGTACAAGTTTAAGTGGAAATTGGATAGCACAGGATTTTTGATGGTATTAAATTTAATTAGCTCATTTATTGTTGACTTTTCAGTTGCTATGGTATGTTGGCTTGTGGAGAAACATCTTATCCACTAGGTTCCTGACATGCATTATCTTATGATAGTCCAGTTTTAAGAATTGTTGAGAGTACTTGCTGTTCCTGACTCTGATCAAAAATAACTAGGACATATTCTGAAAATGCAATGTTATATACTCTTAAGTTCACATTTCAAAACTTGTGTTTTAATATAAAATTTGTAAATCCTTTGCACATCTTATTTTTAGTCATATGCTCGTGGTGTTTCTGTTCAGTAACATCAGCTTTTCAGTAAAGGCAACAAACTTTTACTAAATCTAGGGCTTGTTTTCCTTCCGTTTTACTGCCAAGAACAAAACATGCAAATACCACTTTTATTGTAGTCCATATATAAGCTTCAAAGTACAGATAAATTTCCAAAAACATGGGGGTGCATGATTTATAAATACAAAAAACTTGCTAATATAAAGGAAGAAATATCTGGACCAGAAAAACTAGTTGCAGATTTGAGTGAAATCCATCTCCATCATATAATGCCTCCTGACTTTGTTCAACTTCATAAGTTAGAAAATTCTATATCCATTACTGATACCAGATCTAATAGCAGATTCAGTTAAAATCAGTACATTCTAAAAATGGAGAAAGAGGATTTTCCTATTGCTAAACCATTTCTTAAAAGAAATCTCTTCAATCTTGAAGCCTTAAATTTTTTCTCTGCAAGCATTAACGCATTAGGGTGTGTCTTACTCAAGACTACTACTTATTGGACCATTTGTGACTTGGCCTGCTTCCATCTTACTGAAGACTAGGATGGACTAAGCGTAGGTAACCTAGTCCCCTGATATCCCTGTTCCCAATGCGTTATAAATGAATATGCATACTTTCATGCACTAATTCGGGAGAATATGCTCCCTTCCTACTCGTGTGCACTGCCATGGGAATAATTGATATTTTGTCTTGAAATAATACTAAATGATGATTTATTTTTTACAGAAACAACTGACTATACAGGACAAGTATGTCACCATGCATTACAGTAATCCACGTCCAAAGGCTTATGAAGATTGGCTTTGTGGCAAGGTATTCTGAATTCACACTACAAGGGTGTAAAAGGTTTAGTGTGGTGGGGAATTTTATGAACAACATTTGAAAATGTGTTTATTTGGAATATATCATTAGATCTACAAGTTATGTCTTAATTATTTTTCAAATATTTATTTTTTATATAAAACCCATCATTATTGTCAAGTTCTTTCTACTGTTATTTAACTTTTCTTTTAACCCCAGTAAATAATTGTAAATGGAAAGTGTGAAAGACTATGTACTTTGACAACTTAGTATCATAATAAAATGTTGACTAAGATAAACTTCTCTTATTTTACTGACTACGTTTTATAAACTCAATTGCAGTGTGGCATTTATAACTTCAAGAGGCGAGAAAAATGTTTCAAGTGCGGTGCTTCAAAGTCGGGTAAGGATATACTATAGGTTGACCTCTTCACTGTTGTTAAGCTCTAATTTTATTTCATTTAAAGAGATGGTGCTTTTTGGAGTGGTCCAATTATGCGTTTGTTATGGCACAGGGCTGAATCTCCAGTTATTAACCAGTTTTCTCGCATGCTGTTAATGTCCCTCTGATTTCATATTTGAAGTGAAATTTGCTGTGACTCAGCTTCAAAAATAATGGATGGATAATATTACTTAGACAATGCGTATGATCTTGGGGGATCTCAGATAGGCAGTTTTCAACAAGAAGGCTTGGTGTGCAGGGGCCCATGGGGTCACAAAGAGTCGGACTCAAAACTTGTGTTTTAATATAAAATTTGTAAATCCTTTGCACACCTAATTTTTAGTCATATGCTCGACTTAGCAACAACAAAGCTTCTGACTCCCATGCCTTCTGTGTTGTTGATTTTTCCCTTTAGGTTATTTCTGGAAGCACATTCAGGGTCTTGGCCTGAAACATCTACTTTCTATAGATGCTGAGTTCCTCCAGTATTTGTGTAACTCTGGATTTCCAGCATCTGCAGGATCTCTTGTGTTTTTGATTTGTCAAGTCTTCTGCCTTTGACACACAATTTCTAGTGGTATCCCATCTGCACTTTGATTATCTTAAAGTTAATGTCTCCACTGTCTCCTTTCTCCCATTCCTTGTATTTGTTCATTTTTGATATTCTGACCTTTTCCTAGACAATTCATAAGAAGTGTAGACAAAGAACATATTGGTCCAATTAGTGTTGACTTTAGCTTACTTTACATGAATGACAGCTATATCCAAACATATTTCCGATGTGAAGACTTCCTTTTTTGTAGTAGTTAAAAAAAAAATGATTACCTGAGAGGTTGCATTTGGCCCATGTAGAGTTTACCCCACTGGTATAAGTGATTGACACTGAGTTCACAAATTTATGTGCAAATTTTAAATAATGTAAAATACCTTTTTTTTCTTTTGCTCAGAGTCTGAACAGGATCAGCAGCCTTCATCTCTGGAAGTTCAACAGACACCTGATTACTACAGTGATAGTAAGTTAAAGTAGTTTTCTGTCCACTGTCTGTGGTTTGTTAAAGAATATTTCCAAAAGGCACAACAATTAGTTTTATGGTAAATGCTGAAGTTTAAAATTTGCAATTTGCTTTTAGAATAGTTTTCCTGTTACATTGTTAAGAGATAAGGTGATATGTTGGAATTACTGAGAGCCAGTTAGAGGGAGAAAAGTCTAGTCTATCTGTTTCCCTCAATTAATGGAAGTTTTACAATCTTGAGTAACATCATGATAAATTGTCTTTTTGGAAATTGTTTTTTTTATGTTGTGTAAATGTCCATCAGATTTACATAAACCATCATTTCCTTTGAAACAGCTGTCATCTTAAGAAATATCGGTTCCCACACCTCCGTGGAGTCCATCTTAAGTGCTCTATCACCATATGCTACATTGGCTCTCTCCAATATCCGGCTGATTAAGGACAAGCAGACCCAATTAAACAGGGGCTTTGCATTTGTGCAGCTAGCTTCTATTGTGGTGAGTTTTAGTCAGTACTTATTGTTATGTTTGTTATAAAGAACATCTAGTACTGAATTTTTTTTGGTCATTTTAAACCTGGTATAATTTTACACTAGTCGGGAGATAGGCTCAAAGAAAACTATTAAAACATAATTGATAATGTTTGGGACAAAGTGACGATTTATCTTTGAAGACATTTTTCTGTATGTTATTATTTAACTGAGTATTTAAATGGAGAAATTAATGCTAATGTCAGGTAATATAATAATTACACTGTACTCAATTTTCCATTTTGCTTACCAGTTGCAAATTTACAAACTGTCTCTAATATTAAATAACAGCTTTGGGCATTTGCACAGCAGGAACTGAAGAAGCTTTTTTCTTTCCAGTGAATGTGTAATTTTCATGCAATAATCACAGTTCATAATGTTTCCTGAACTTGGTTGGTAAGAGATGGAATTACATCTTTAGAAAGAGGTGACGTAGGGTCAGACGATGTCAAATCTTTGTGGGTGAAGTTAAGAAACTGTAAGGGAATCATATATAGGTGTCCAGATAGCCAAGCTGTGGGGTTGAGATTGCAAAGGGAGCTGGAAAGGGCATGTAATAAGGGTAATGTCACAATTGTAATGGGGGACTTCAGTATGCAAGGTGATATGCAGCTTGGTGTTGGATCACAAGAGAGGGAGTTTGTTGAATGCCTTGTGCTTGAGCCTTCTAGTGAAAAGGCTATCTTAGATTGGGTGTTGTGTATAGCCCAAATTTTATTAGCTTAACATAAAGGAACCCTTAGGAGTCAGTGATCATAATATGATTGAATTCATTCTGCAGTTTGAGAGGGAGAAGCACAAGTCACATGTCGCAATGGAATAAAAGGAATTGCGGAGGCACGAGAGAGCAGCTTACCCAGGTGGACTGGAGGGGGATACTAGCAGGGATGATGGCAAAACAGAGGTAGCTGAAGTTTCTGGAAATAGTTCACAAGGCTCAGGATAACTATGTCCCACAGAAGAAGTTCTCAAATGGCAAGGCCAGGCCACCATGGCTAACAAATGAGCTAAGGACTGCAAAAAGCCAAGGAAAGGGCATATGTTAGCGAAAGCGAGTGGAAAGTTGGATGATTGGGAAGCTTTTAAAATCCAACAAAAGGCAACTAAAAAAGCTAGAACAGAAAAAAATGAAATATGAGGGCTAACTAGTCAATAAGAAAGCAGGATACTACAAGTTTTTTCTATAAAGAAAAAAAGGAGGTTAGAATTTATAATGGACCACTAGAAAATGATGCCTGTGAGGTCGTAATGGGGGACCAAGAAATGGCAAATTATCTTAAGTACCTTGCTTCAGTTTTTACTGTGGAAGACACTAGTGTGCCAGAATTGGTGAATGTCAGGGAGCAGGAGTAAATGTCGTTGCTATTACAAACAAAGAAGTGCAGGACAAACTAAAAGATCTTAAGGTGGATAAGTCACCTGGACCAGAATAATTTCTGTAAATGAAAATCTTGCCTGATAAACCTATTAGATTTCTTTGAGGAAGTAACAAACAGGGTAGACAAAGGAGAGGCAGTGGATGTCATTTACTTAGATTTTCACCATTTGACAAAGTGCCTCACGTGAGGCTGCTTAACAGATAAAATCTTACTGTGTTACAAGAAATTTACTGGCATGGATAGAGAAATGGCTGACAGGAGACAGTGAATAGGAATGGGGGGGGTGCATTTCTGGTTGGCTGTCAGTGGCTAGTGATGTTCTTCAGGGGACCACTACTTTTCACATTGTTTGTCAGTGAGTTAGATAGTGGAATTGATGGCTTTGTGCAAAATTTGCTGATGACATGAAGATAGTTGGAGGAGTAGGTAGTGCTAAGGAAGCAATGTGATTGCAGTAGGACAAATTAGAAGAATGGGCAAAAATTTGGCAGGTGGAATACAGTGTTGGGAAATGTATGATAATGCAATTTGGTAAAAAGAACAATAGTGCAGACTTATCTAAATGGTGAGAAAATTCAAACATCAGATGCAAAAGGATTCAGGAATCCTCGTGCAAGACTCCCAGAAGGTTAATTCACAGATTGAGTCTGTGGTAAAGAAGGCGAATACAATGTTGGCATTTATTCTAAGGGGAATAGAATATAAGAGAAAAGGAGGTAATGTTGAAGCTTTAAAAGACACTAGTCATGCTGCAGTTGGAGTATTGCCAACAGATGTGCTGAAATTGGAGAGAGTCCCGAGGAGATTCACAATGGTGATTCTGGGTATGAAGGATATGGTGAGAGGGCAGGTGTATGGAGCTGAATGGGATCCGAGATTAGCTATAATAAAATGGCAGAGTGGACTCGATAAGTTGAATGGCCTAATTCTGCTCCTATGTCTTATGGATCTGTAAAGCACTTATAGCTACTAGAAGCTATGCAAATGGATACCACTTTCATTGCATGTGTGAAAATGGACTGGAACTGTTATGAACAGAATGATTTTATATACCTATTTCTTTGAGCAAATAATGTTTTTGACTACTTTTTTTTTATCTTTTTGATTAAATTTAGACTAGAATTAATTTGTAAAACAGTTTGAAGCTAACTGATGAAAGTGTTCTAGAATTAGCCCAAAATGGTACTTATACAGGAAGGGTACTGCATACATGCTAAGGGATATTACTACTATTGAAACTAAAATGAGCAACGTTTTCATTTAATGAGCTGTAGTGGACATCAGGAGAAAGCATTTATAACGGCATTAAGTTGAACACTCACTGTCTTCCTTTCTTTACAACATTCACAGGAGGCATCTCAGCTTCTTCAAATCTTGCAGTCCTTGCAGCCACCTCTGAGCGTTGATGGCAAAACTATTGGCGTTGATTTTGCGAAGAGTGCTAGGAAGTAAGTAACTGAACTAAAGCTAAACTTGCTTTCTAACTGGCATTGACACCATTGCAGCACACAATTGCTTCAGCTAGAGATTGTGAGTTGGGAAATCTGATCCCAGGTTTCTGCCTGTGCTGCTTTGGATCATTTTGTTTGAGGATCGAGGATTCTGGGGAGGCTTGAAATAATTTTTAAATCCAATCTTGTTTCCATATCTTTGTGCCACCAACTGAAATCATTGACTGAGAGCTTAGGTTGTAACTATTTGCCAAGTTTTAGGGTAGCAGTCGCTGTGATCCTTCTTACCTCCTTAATAGTCACTCCATGCTCTCCTATATAGGACTTCGGTGTACATTGACATTTGAAATCCTAGGAAATTCCCAGCTCAGTTTCTCAGCCTGCCGCTGTGTGGAGCTACAGTCTGAGATTTGATTTTTAAGATTTGTGTGTACCCTTAACCAGCAGTTGGGACAAGGGCACAGCAGCAGAACTTGATTTAATTTGTCTTTCTTCCTTTCTCTCATTTTTATTGTCAGAACATTGCATGTTGGCCTCATCCAACAATCTAGCTGAACTCAGTTACTGTGTCATTCAGATGAAGCTTTCCGTTCCATTCCAAGGTCACTTGGTCACTCTGATTTCGCACACTTTGTATGTAAATTATAAAACGCTGTCAAAAAGATGGCTAATTAGTTCATGTTCAGTCAATTATGGACTTGGATTTGATTTGGGTTAAAATTTAATGACAGTGTAGTTTAATTTGAATTGTTAATGGTCAGTTTGCTTTTCTATTCAGAGATCTCTTTCTTGGCGATGGAAATCGGATCAATGCTATGACTGTTGCAAGTACAGCTATTGCTGCAGCTCAGTGGTCATCAAGTCAGGTAAAACCATATGATTTTATGTAGACATATTCTGTAAACTTAATTCTTTAGGGATTTTCTCCAGTTTAATTACTAAAAATCTGGGAAACAATGAAAAGGACAAATTAATACAGTGAAATCGGAAAGTGACAATTCATTTGAGAATAAATTAATTTTCATATTAATGTTGTTATGTAATAATGACAAAGTATGTAAAGTACTCAAGTTCCGACCAAGTATCTGAAATTTTAAAAAAAATTTTTAAGTGAAAGAGGTTAGTTATTGAACTTTGCATACCCAAGTGAGCTTTAGACTTGCTGTCCCTTGAAAGGGAAGTCAGGGAGTACATCACACTAAGCTATTTTTGTTCATCCTGATGGCTAAAGTTGGAGCACTTTAGTATATTTATTGCTGATAATGTACAGTCTAAAACGGCATTAAGTAATTCTCTTCCCTAGAGGGTGCTTGAATTTCTTTACAGAATCCTGTTTGTGGATTGAAGGGAAGCATTCCAAAACCTTTGACCTTTTTATAATATATTTTGGTTTAATTTTCTACTATTGAACTGATCATTGCATGGTGGCTTAACATGGCTGTAAATGTTCATTTGTACTGTAGGTAATTCTTACTTTTTCGTTATTTTAAATCTTTTCTGCTTCCTTTTTGTAAAGTCTCAACAAAATTCTGATCCAGTGAATCAGGATTACAGCTACCTCCCACAGTCTGGCCCAGACAACTACGGTCAGCATTATGCACAGGTTGGTAATTAATCGAGGGACAATATAAATGCACATTTTGAAATTTTGTAGCAGCTTTGAGAGTCAAGTATATCAATCACTACAGCATTAAGTCAGGTGTTAAATTTGTACACTCTGAAGTCGAATGCCAGAAAGTTAATATGTTAAATGCTCTTTCGAGGATCAAGTTGATATGTGTGATGGCATATATTAACTATAGTGATAGAATCCATGTAAAGTTGATTATTTCTGTGAAATGTTTAAAGTTTGTTGTAGACCTGGCAATTAATTTTCCTGTTAAGTAGCCTTATGAATAGTAACACATTTTTAAAATACTTTGCATATAGCATTGGATAATCAATTCTTGCTGTGGAATCATTCCTGCTGCCTGCCTCTAATGAATCAATATTGTTAAAGTTGTTATCTGGAAAGGATGCACTATTTATGACAACAAAAGTGTTTACTTTCTTAAAAGTAAAGCAGAATCTAATAGCTTATTGTACAGTATTTTTTTTTTTAGCAATACAGTGCGAAGTAGGTTCTCCCGGTCCTTCAAGCCACAACACCCAACAACCCCTGATTTAACTCTAGCTTAATCACAGGACAATTTACAATGACCATTTAACCTACCTGGTACATCATTGGACTGTGGAAGAAAATCAGAGGACTTGGAGAAGACACGCACATTCCATGGGGTACCGAGACTCCTTACAGAACGACACCAGAATTGAGCTCCAAACTCTAGAACTCCCCAAACTGTAATAATTATCCTGAGACTAGTTTCAGTTCTCACCACTTACTTAGCTTGTCATCTTCACAGCATATGTTCTTACTTAAGTGAAGCTTCAGATTAAGGTGTTAGGTGGAGAAATGTTATAAGAGTTGTCTCCAACATACAACTATTTACCAAGAGCATTGCTAAACTTGGGAGTGCAATTCTTTTGGTAAAATAGCACAGATGTCCAAGATTTTTTGTATGTTCCATATCACTGCCTACTCCCAGGGGTCTTTATCAGCCAGCAATGCTCTAAAATATGAACATTATTACAATGGCAACATTGGAACAGCTTTCTGGAGGTGTTTTGGTTGGATATGAAGGGTAGTGTTGTAGGGATTGAGGGCTGTTACTATCCTATCATGTCATGAAAGCAAGAATGGGAAGTGATCGTGTGATATTGTATTACCCAAAAGGTGTACTGCTAATTATGTTTTAGCAAAAGTTTCCAAGTTCCTTTCCTGATCACACATGATCCCAGATGGGTTGTTATGTTATTTATTTTCATATAATTTCTCAATAATATTTCAATATGCCCAGAGGCCTATGCCCAACTGCACTATTTCCTATTATAATGTCCATGATTTGTACAGCACCATTATATTTTTGAACAAGGCATTCTTGAACTGGAGCCCTTATGTATAAATTCTGCAGCAGCGATCCCTGACAGAAATTTTTCTTAAAAAACGCATTTTCTTTGTTTAGAGTGAGGATAGTGATGTGGAAGTGCCTTTGGGGTTTTTATTAATACCTAGCCTTCCAGATTATGCTGAGTAGTTGTAGAATATAAAATCATTAGACATAGGAGCAGAATAAGGCCATTCAGCCCATCGAGTCTGCTCTACTACTCCATTATGGCTGATCCCGGATCTCACTCAACCCGATACACCTGTCTTTTTGCCATATGCTTTGATGCCCTGACCAATCAGGAAACAAATTAACTTCCACCTTAATTATTCCTGCAGACTTGGCCTCCACCACAGTCTGTGGCAGAGCATTCCACAGATTCACTACTGTCTGGCTAAAAAAATTTCTTCTTACCTGTGTTCTAAAAGGTCGCCCCTCAATTTTGAGGCTGTACCCTCTAGTTCTGGATACCCCACTATCGGAGACATCCTCTCCACATCCACCCTATCTAATCCTTTCAACATTCAGTGTGTTTCAATGAGATCCCCCTGCATTGTTCTAAATTCCAGTGAGTTTAGGCCCAAAGATGCCAAACACTCCTCTTCATTCCTGGAATCATCCTCGTGAAACTCCTCTGTGTTCTCTCCAATGACAACACATCCATTCTGAGATATGTAGCCCAAAGTTGTTGACAATACTCTTTAAGTACAGCCTATGAATCAGATCCCCACATGTCTAGGATTTTTGGGCTCCCACCCAACAGGACTGTGGTGTTCAAGCACAATTTTTTTCATTCTTTCCCAGTGCCAACTTAGTTGCTTTCCCAAATGAGTCAAAGTTTTAATTGTAACATAATATATGGCTACATCAACTCACCTTAGAGTTTAATGCTTTTGACTTGTATGTACCTAGCTTGTGAAATGTCCAACTTCACAGCATGGCAATTAAAATTCATATTCTGTGAGTCCACGTGCATATTAAAGGCACCACTTGTTTCATAAATTGATGCAACATAAACATTGCTTGTTCTCCAGAGCTAATGAAAGTCTGCAAATATTAGACCAGTGTGATTAACTATTCTAAGGATCCAGAGTCTTGATCTGTAAATGCAGTACTTGAATAGTTTGTGAATGCTCAAGTCCTCAGTGTGTTACCTTGGATATTTTAGGATCTTTGTCATATATGCAGTTTTACCAGATGCATGAATTTTCTGAAGGTACCAACAGGTCAACAACTCTGATATTTTTCTAATAGTTGAGGTGGGGAGAGCAGTGAAAAGCAGTGCCGGGGTGTTGGAGCAGTTGCAGAATCAAGGTGATTCCTTGCAATAGTAAAAGAATGGAAAATGAAAGTGGAAGTTGCATCACGTCTACCGTTGTGGGCTTTGCTGCCAGCAGCACTGACAAAAACTTGGAAATGGGTTTTATCTACTTGCCTTGTCTAAGGATTGGCAGTTGGCAAACGTACCTCTGAAGAGGAGAAAATAAAACTACAAATTCCAGTCTCTGCCACAGCATTGAGTTTTACTTCACTGGGAAACCCAGGGTGGTGCCTTGTATGTATTTTATGTACGGATATTCTAAAGTACAGTCTTAATTAGTTCTTCTGTGTGCACCACACTAACCATGAAATATGTGCAATCGGCACAGTACTCGCAGGAATACCAGTACTTTCAACAAGGCTCTGTGGACCCCAGTCAACAGCCTCCAGTCACATACCAGGCAGCAGCTACTCTCACAGGTAGGGTGTCAGCGTTCTCTTTCAGAAAGAAAGACTGAATTGAGAGGTTGGTGCAATGTTATTCCTTTACTAAATCAGGTTTAGCTGAAGAAGAAATTACACATGTCAATACTTTAAATCCTGACAAATGCACAATTTTTTTCTCTTGTATAAATCAGCTTAAAACCTTTCAGCTTGCCAATCTTTGTTCACCTACAGCAATTCAGTCTACTTAAATGATGGCTCAAGAATACTTAAACTTTATCTTAGTTCTTCCGTTATGTCGAGTCCCGCGTTACTCAGGGTGTGCTTTCTTAGAAAATAATCTGCATTGCAATTTTTTGTAATGCAAGCCCCCCTTTCCCATTGGTGATATTTCCCATTCTTTCAACATGTTTTTCTCTCATTTTAAGCCAATTTTATCTGTTAGTTCACTATTAGACTGGAGGGATGGACAAGGCATGTATGAAATAGCAATAAATTTTGAAACTTTATTTTTCCTCACTCTGCTGTGGGATAATAAGATTTGACATCACCATGTCAATGTTAATGGCAGTCACGGCTGAGTTCCTGTCCTGTGTCCTCTCTGGTCTGAGAACGAGAACAGTGCAGTGATTTGCTCTATTCATCTGCGTGGCATTTGCTCTGAGACGTATGTTCACGTCCTCAGTCTGGAAAGGGTGTGGCAAAAGAGGAATCACCAATCCAGTCATTGTGGTAACATCATATCCAAATATATGACCCACTAAAAATAAAACAATTGACAAATTTTGTAATTATTTTTGCAAATTGTGTTTACTGTTTCTGACATAATTCTGCAAGAGCAAATTTTATTCCATGTCTCCAGTTCTTGGGTAGTGATTTGTGAATTCAGTATGGACAAATGTATACAGCCTCAATGGTCATAATGCGGTGGTCACTGACTGATGCTAACGGAGCATTTAAGTGCATTCCAATGGCACTCTGTGGTCACCACACATTCAAGGATGTGTGTGTGTGTGTGTTTGTTTTATTTTATTTTATTTGTTTTTCTGTTATAGATACCGGCAGTAGCATCTGGAGTTCAGGAAGCCTTTGTTTAAGTTTACACTTGTATTTCACACTGTCTACTTGTTCTTTAGAAAAATACTCAGTAGGGGAAATAGAGGTTTTGTCTGAATAGATAATTTTGAACTGATAACCTTTAGATGAGAACTCGAGTATTCAGCTCAGCTATACTTTGACATATTTTAATCACTGGATTCTTAATTTAGTAATTTTAATTTTGAATCACACGTTTAAATTATTCCCTAAATCAAGTTTAGGATTAAATTAATTTTTGTAAAGGTTATGTAAAAAGAACAGGCAATGGCTTGTTTTATCATTTTTAGAAGTTCAGTACTATGCAATGCAGAAACTGCAGTTCCACTCTCCTGAGCATTAAAAAATCTCAAGATAGGAAATGGTTGGAATTTCATTTATATTAGCCAATGTACTGGATTGAATTCAGTGTAGATTGTGATGTGCTTCCTTAACTCAGAATTGCCTGCTTGGGTTATATAGTTAAAATTCCAGTTAAAACAATTTTTTCCATTTATGGAATATGCTTATTGCTGGAAAGGATAGAATTTTACTTTCTGACCCTGATCATACAAAACAAGATGCTGGTGAGCTGCCATCTGGAATCATTGTTCTCCTGTGTAGGAATTTCAAAGATTTGACTTGCCAATAGGTATCAGTCTTATGCTTGCTTTACACGGTCATTCAGTGAACAGCAGGTGGAATGTTTGGTGGGATAAAGAATCTAAGTTATAAAGTGGCATAATGTGAAGTCATGATAGTCTTTTTAAAATATTAAAATATGTTGTTTTAAATATCAATCTTTTAGACCTGGTGCTTCACCTGTATTAATTGGTGTGTTCAAAACCAAAAATTTTGTTTTTTTGCAGGTACTCCTGTCAGCACTTCAGCAAATACACCTGTATCACAGGTTCAGATATATTCAAGTCATGCTCAACCCTACCTGCAAAATGCTCAGGTAAGGTTACTTATCAGTAATTGATCTTTCAAGTTTTTTTCGCTCCTCTGTTTGTCCCATCTTCAGATTTAATTATGCATTAGCATTAAGTACCTTCAGAGCATTGGCTGTTTCAACTACATACTTGGTGTTTTTCTGGTATTTAGAAAGCTACTCATTCTTGATGTGCTGCTGGAAAGTAGTTATCTCCACAGCCACTACTATGAATATAAACCTTTAGCATTTTCTACATTTTATGGCTTTCTTGGATAGTTACAAAGCAGTAATCTTGTCATTCCATTCTTGGATTTTGGCAGAGGTATATAAAGCAATTTACGTTTAGGTTTTCAAAAGCATTGTTAGCTTTTCACCATTTTAGGTCCTTATGACTAAAATAATTTATTGGCTTTCAAGGGTGATGGATCTGGTCACAGGTACCTCCCAATATGCTTGGATGCCTAGAGCCTGAGGCTATTTGTGTGATTGTTGGTTGTTGAAGCCTTTTGTACCTATATTTAAATTGGGTGCATATTAAAAGTGATTTTGTTTTTGCGTATATCAGGTAGATGCTGGGCAGCAAAGCTCGACTAGTCAACAGAGTACAGTTTCAAATACTGCACCTACAGACTCTAAATTCTGTAAGTGGTTTAGTTTTACATAATATGCATACCTTCTACAAATCTTTTCGGAAGTTATATTTTGAAATCCAGCCAGCTGTTTGTTTTTCACAATTTAATAAGAATGATGGTTCTTTTGAAATAATTTTATTATGCTTGTTTATAGCTGTACCTGATGTTTCCAATTACCAGTATGATGAATCTTCTGGTTTTTACTATGATCAGCAGTCTGGACTTTACTATGATCCAAACTCTCAGGTAAAAGCACTTAAATTTGTTAGCTTTGCAAATATGTCTGTTTCATTAGAAAGATAATTTAATACTGTATATACTTATCAAACCATTAGGTTATTCAAAAGCAGTTCATAAAAATTACCCCAAAAGTATAGTAGCAACATTTAGTGATGTAAGCACAGAATCCTACTTTAACAGAGCAAGGTCCTACATATTAGTGAGATAAATGACCATATTAATTCCTCCATTAGCGTTTAATTGCTATGGTTAATGGCTTAGCACTTCATCTCTTTCTAATAATTAGTCTGGCATCATCTGAACAACCAGTTTCCAATAATACACCACCCCACTGGTTTATAGTGAAATGCAGCAACGTGTTACGTTGCTTCCAGAGTTGAGGTTAGAACCACGTCTGCTTCTCAAAGTATAGTAGTCAAGTTATGGTTAGAAGAATGTTTAGATTGTCATTTAGTAGAGATACAGTGCCTCCAAGCCACCCACCAATTTGATGAGGCCTCCATCTTTCAGGGTTGACCTTGGATGTTCTGTCCTAGCTGTCTAGCTATGCAAGCCAGAGCAGTACAATATGGAGAGTAAGCTGTTACCCATGTAGAAAGCACCGCCTCTCCACACATCTGATGAACCCAAAGGAATGGCAGAGACTGGTAGTTGGGCACTAGCAGTGTCACAGAAGTTGCCAGTGTTAAACTCAATGTAGACTGCCTTAGGGACTCCAGCTCTGAATTTTTCCCTATTGTTTACTCCTGAAGCTTTCTCCATGAATGAGTATAGCTGTGAGACAGCGAAAGTTTGAGATCAAAGTTTTCTTCTGGACGAGCTGCCAATGGCAGCTGACAAGCCCCATCTCCTCAAAACGACTGGCTTTAAGCTGCCAGTAACCTGCCTTTGCCCCTTCTCCTGTCAGAAGAAACTGTTCCGCCGGGCTTAGTAGCTAAGCCACGTGTGAAGGTTAAGAGTGGCAGTAGGGACAAGCTTCCACTACCAATTAAATGATCCCAAATGGCATGCTACTCAAATACCCTCTGACAATCAAGTCCAGCTCTTGGCCTTCTGCTATGCTACTGTGGTATCCCAATGTTCATTCACCTTTTACTGTTATCTTTTCAATAGCTTTAAAATCAAAAGTGTATTGAAGACCTTTTTATAACTTTTTTTTAGTACTACTACAATGCACAAACTCAACAGTATTTGTATTGGGATGGAGAAAAACAGAAGTACTTACCTGCATCAGAATTTAGTGCACTGCAGAATACTACTGCTGGGGGAACGAACAAAGATGGTAAAGAGAAGAAAGAGAAACCAAAGAACAAAACAGCACAGCAGGTAAAAAAAATATGCCCACCCACAATTTAAAAAGTATTTTTATAAACAGATCAGTATTTTTACCCAGTGTTGTTACCCATGCATAAATGGGCTCATGTTATCTGCAGTTGGGAGTGGGAGGAAGGTATTTCTGGTGATGCTCAGTATCTGAATATACGAGTACTATATATATCAGTAGCATTGAAACCTTGTGAAAAAGAATGTATATTTCTCCAGTCTTCAGTATGTTTTAAAATAAACTCCCATTTCTGCTGCTTTCCATCTTGTGAAAGAGGAAAAAATAATTATTTTACCCTGTCTGTACTGGACCGAGCAACTATACATTTGGGATTTCTTTTTGTTCGACACAAACCAACACGTACTCAGGTCTGTTTTTAATATTATCTGCCTTGGACCTTGCTGACCACCTATTCACTTGAAAGTTGGTTCTTGATTCTAATTGGCAGTATCACCATCTGTTATGGAGGGGCCACTGCACCGGATTGGGAAAACCTGCAGAAAGTTGTAAACCCAGCCACTAGAATCCCTAGTATTGAGGACACCTTCAAACGGTGATGCCTCAGAAAGGTGACATCCATCATTAAGGAACCCCACCACCTAGGCCATGCCGTCATTGCTACCATGAAGGAGGAGGTACAGGAGTCTGAAGACACACTCAACATTTCAGGAAGTTTCTTCCCCTCCACCATCAGATTTCTGATTGGACAGTGAACCAATGAACACTACCTCGCTATTTTTACCTTACTTATTTTTATATATTTGTTTTATATATACACTTATTATTATGTATTGCAATGTACTGCTGCCACAAAACAACAAATTTCATGACATGACAGTGATACTAAACTGATTCTGATTCATCAAAACCAATTAGGGAACTTCCTAAACCTGACATACAGTAACAAAGTTACCCATTGTCCCTATGAGGATAATCATACCAACAGCCAGCTAATCATTATGCTAGTTCCTTCTGCCCTGTAAAATTCAATATTTTCTTTTATTGGAAAGGCTATTCAAGGCTATGTCTTTGTATATTAATCTCTCAAATTCCTGAATGTAACTTCCTACCAGAAACAAACAGAATAAATATTTCTCAATTGGCCAGAGATTTCAACATATTACAACAACCTTGTTTCTTTTCTCTCAAACTGAGAGCATTATGATCCCTATGAATGAATATAAAGGCATAAATTAGGGTTCCCCAATTAGTTTTCCACAAGGGCCAAATTATGTCAAGCATGCCAAGCCAAGGGCCAAAACGTCCAGGGTTTTTTTTTCATTGCGCTAGTAAGTTGTTTTATGGCCAGATGTTGTTGCTGCTATTACCATTTTTATTATTATTAGTAGTAGTAGTAATAATTTAGACCTGGGATTCTCGAAGCCAAGGAAAAAAAATGCACTCTTGAAACAAAGTAAGTCCAAAACCAACCATTTAATTGTGACTCTAGCTATCACAACTGTTAGCTGTCACATTAAAAACTCATCTGGGACTTAAAATACACACACACACACAAACATGGTAGTCTTCACCACTTCTCTTCCACTCAAAGGGTTTTAGTAGTACTGCCTTTTCCACTGTTTCTGTTCTCTCATTTAATTTATTTGTTCTTTTTAATTAAGCTATGTAGCATTTGAAGTATGAAGTGTAGGTATAAATGAAATTATCAGTATTGTTGTTGTAATATTATTATACCACAATAAGATTGGCAAATAGACAGAAATAAATTGATTCACTCACCACAAACAACAGGAATTCTGCAGATGCTGGAAATTCAAGCAACACACATCAAAGTTGCTGGTGAACGCAGCAGGCCAGGCAGCATCTCTAGGAAGAGGTACAGTCGACGTTTCAGGCCGACACCCTTCGTCAGGACTAACCGAAGGAAGAGTTAGTAAGAGATTTTAAACGGGGAGGGGGAGATCCAAAATGATAGGAGAAGACAGGAGGGGGAGGGATGGAGCCAAGAGCTGGGCAGGTGATTGGCAAAGGGGATATGAGAGGATCATGGGACAGGAGGTCCGGGGAGAAAGACACGGGGGGGGGGCAAGGGATATAGTCAGAGGGACACACATCAAAGTTGCTGGTGAACGCAGCAGGCCAAGCAGCATCTATAGGAAGAGGCGCAGTCGACGTTTCAGGCCGAGACCCTTCGTCAGGACTAACTGAAGGAAAAGTGAGTAAGGGATTTGAAAGCTGGAGGGGGAGGGGGAGATGCAAAATGATAGGAGAAGACAGGAGGGGGAGGGATAGAGCCGAGAGCTGGACAGGTGATAGGCAAAAGGGGATACGAGAGGATCATGGGACAGGAGGTCCGGGAAGAAAGACAGGGGTGGGAGGGTGACCCAGAGGATGGGCAAGAGGTATATTCAGAGGGACAGAGGGAGAAAAAGGAGAGTGAGAGAAAGAATGTGTGCATAAAAATGAGTAACAGATGGGGTACGAGGGGGAAGTGGGGCCTAGTGGAAGTTAGAGAAGTCAATGTTCATGCCATCAGGTTGGAGGCTACCCAGACGGAATATAAGGTGTTGTTCCTCCAACCTGAGTGTGGCCGTGGATAGACATGTCAGAATGGGAATGGGATGTGGAATTAAAATGTGTGGCCACTGGGAGATCCTGCTTTCTCTGGCGGACAGAGCGTAGGTGTTCAGCAAAGCGGTCTCCCAGTCTGCGTCGGGTCTCACCAATATATAGAAGGCCACATCGGGAGCACCGGACACAGTATATCACCCCAGCCGACTCACAGGTGAAGTGTCGCCTCACCTGGAAGGACTGTCTGGGGCCCTGAATGGTGGTAAGGGAGGAAGTGTAAGGGCATGTGTAGCACTTGTTCCGTTTACAAGGATAAGTGCCAGGAGGAAGATCAGTGGGGAGGGATGGGGGGGACGAATGGACAAGGGAGTCGCGTAGGGAGCGATCCCTGCGAAAAGCAGAGGTGGAGGGAAAGATGTGCTTAGTGGTGGGATCCCGTTGGAGGTGGCGGAAGTTACAGAGAATAATTACGGAGACTATTCCTCTTCTCACCCTGTCTCTTGCAAAACTGCCATCCCCTTCTCGCAATTCCTCCGTCTCCGCCACATCTGCTCTCAGGATGAGGCTTTTCATTCCAGGACGAGGGAGATGTCCTCCTTTTTTAAAGAAAGGGGCTTTCCTTCCTCCACTATCAACTCTGCTCTCAAACGCATCTCCCCCATTTCATGCACACCTGCTCTCACTCCATCCTCCCGCCACCCCACTAGGAATAGGGACCCCCTGGTCCTCACCTACCACCCCACCAGCCTCCGGGTCCAGCATATTATTCTCCGTAACTTCCGCCACCTCCAATGGGATCCCACCACTAAGCACATCTTTTCCTCCCCCCCACCCCCGCTTTCCGCAGGGATCGCTCCCTACACGACTCCTTTGTCCATTTGTCCCCCCCATCCCTCCCCACTGATCTCCCTCCTGGCACTTATCCTTGTAAGCGGAACAAGTGCTACACATGCCCTTACACTTCCTCCCTCACCACCATTCAGGGCCCCAGACAGTCCTTCCAGGTGAGGCGACACTTCACCTGTGAGTTGCCTGGGGTGATATACTGCATCCGGTGCTCCCGATGTGGCCTTCTATATATTGGCGAGACCCGACGCAGACTGGGAGACTGCTTTGCTGAACACCTACGCTCTGTCCGCCAGAGAAAGCAGGATCTCCCAGTAGCCACACATTTTAACTCCACATCCCATTCCCATTCTGACATGTCTATCCACAGCCTCCACTGCTGTAAAGATGAAGCCACACTCAGGTTGGAGGAACAACACCTTATATTCCGTCTGGGTAGCCTCCAACCTGATGGCGTGAACATTGACTTCTCTAACTTCCGCTAATGCCCTACCTCGCCCTCGTACCCCATCTGTTATTTATTTTTATACACACATTCTTTCTCTCACTCTCCTTTTTCTCCCTCTGTCCCTCTGACTATACCCCTTGCCCATCCTCTGGTTCCCCCCCGCCCGTCTTTCTCCCTGGACCTCCTGTCCCATGATCCTCTCATATCCCCTTTGTCAATCACCTGTCCAGCTCTTGGCTCCATCCCTCCCCCTCCTGTCTTCTCCTATCATTTTGGATCTCCCCCCTCCCCCTCCCACTTTCAAATCTCTTACTAACTCTTCCTTCAGTTAGTCCTGACGAAGGGTCTCGGCCTGAAACGTCGACTGTACCTCTTCCTAGAGATGCTGCCTGGCCTGCTGCGTTCACCTGCAACTTTGATATGTGTTGCTTGATTCACTCACCAATCAGTGAGAGAAGTGACAGCGACGGGATGAGGCAATCCTTCTGATGTGGGCCTGTATTTTGTTGTGGCAATCCTGAGGCACTGGCCAAGATTTGCGTTGGAAAGTCTTGTTTCTGTCCTGGTTCTTAATAGAGTTTATTGAAGAAAGCAATGGTTCACATATGTACGTGGAGGGGAACAGTATGAGTAGGAGCATTGCAGTAGTTCTCGTGTTTTTGAACTGAGCTTGGGGAACCACATTGATTCAAAAGTCACTCACCTTAACATCCTTGTGTTGTGCTTTGAGCAAATCAGATGTTCCCATTTCCAAGACCTCCTTCTGAAGAGTTGCCTCATTTATGGAAGGCACCAGTCTTTTGGCCTCTGCATTCCACTGGCCGTCAGCCAAAACGGAGAACAGCTGTCTCAGGAAGAAGAGGATGTCACCTGAGAGTTTAGGGGAGCTTTCAAATCGTTCCCTGAAGTTTTCTGCAATGGCACCGTCTTTAATAGCTCCACAACTGTTTTCTTGGCTTTCTCATCATCACGTAAAACTTCGCCAACCATATCAATTGCACACGTTTTAAACAACTCGGCATCAGCGAATGGCTTCTTAGCTTTGGCAAGATTCCATGACACATGCAATGATGCAGCTGTTACGCTGTCTTGTGCAGATGTTGACTTACAGATAGTAGAAACGGAGTGTTTGTATGATGTTAACATATTTGCAATTTTTTGTTTGCGTTGATCTGATTTTGCAGGGTAGTTGGCATTAAAACTGGCAACATGCATAGTGTTGAAGTGCCGCTATAGATGTTCTGATTTGCAGACAGCTACGGACTGCATGCATAGTAAGCATGTCAGTTTAGTATTGGCATGGTCCAGTAAAATACAACTGATCAGTCCAGTCAGATTTGAACTGACAGTTTCCCTGGTCGACTTTGTGCTTTTTCACACAGGCCATGTTCATGGTCTTGGGTCCGTGACTTACTGCTGGTAACAATTCGCTTAGATGTCAGGCAGGTAGCTGGTGCATGCTGCTGTCTAGTGGAGGACCGTAGAGAGTGCGCTCTATGGGGGCGTAGGTCAACTGTACGGTGTGGGATGAGGTTAAAATAAATCAGAGCAGCGCGTGCTTTATTTACATGTTATGACAGGTGCCAATGGGTCAATGCAGTCCAGACATTTGGTTCTCACTGTCCAGACCTGGCCCGCGGTCCGCCTATTGGGGTTGTCTGGCATAAATGCTTAATAAATGCAAGTAAGCCACTCTTTTCTCCCCAACCCTACCCTGCTGTTCATATAATCAATTTCTGTCCTCTTCTCTAGTCGTTCAAAGCTTATGGCCTAACTTCCACAAACATGCTGGATAAAGAATTCCAGGGATTTGCCACTCTTAAGAAATGCCTTCACATGAGTATACGTGCATAGTTTGTTGAAACTGGCATCACAGATAGATGGGATGGTGAAAAAAGGTTTAACAAGCTGGCGTTTATCATCTAGGGCATTATGTATAGCAATTAGCATATGCAGCTGTTTAAGCTGGTGATGCAGCACTTGGATACTGTGTACTGTCTTGGTCACCTTGTTATAAGAAAGACATGGTTAAACTGGAGGGAGTGCAGAAGGGATTTACTGGGGTATTGCCAGGCCTAAAGGCCCTAGGTTGTAGGGAGAGATTGTCTAGATTAGAATTTTATTCCTTACAGTGTAGGAGAACGACAGGTGGCTTTATTAGATTAGATTAGATTCACCTTTATTGTCATTGTGCTGAGTACAGATACAAAGCCAATGAAATGCATTTAGCATCTGACAAGATTCAAAGAATCTTGAATGCAAAGAATAGTGTTATTTACAAAATAACTGCGAATAAAAAAAGTGCTACAGCACACAAATATAGAAGTACTGAGAGTACAATACGGATGCAATACTGCTTAGCGCTGTGATGAGAGGTTCAGCAGTGTCACTGCTGTGCCTGCTGGTGCGGGAGTGGAGGCTCCTGTAGTGCCTACCGGGTGGGAGGAGAGTAAAAAGTCGATGGTTAGGGTGAGATGCATCCTTGATAATGCTTTTCGCCCTGCCCGGGCAGCGTTTATGGTAGGTGTTCTCAATGGTGGGCAATTGGGTGCTGATAAACCGCTGGGCAGTTTTCACCGCACGCTGGAGTGCTTTGCGGTCCGATACGAGACTATTGCCATACCACACTGCGATGCAGTTGGTGAGTATGCTCTCAATGGTACAGCGGTAAAAGTCCATCAGTATCCTGGGACAGAGGTGAGCTTTCTTGATGCTCAGCAGGAAATAAAGGCGTTGTTGCGCCTTTTTGATCAGGATGGAGGAGTTCAGGGACCAGGTGAGATCCTCGAAAATCCTTTTATAGAGGATTATGAAATCTTGAGAGGCATGGATAATGTGGATGTTTGCAGTCTTTTTGCAAGAGTACGGGTGCCCGAAACTAGGGGTTTAAGGTGAGAGGGGAAAGATTTAAAAGGGACCCAACAGGCAACTTTTTTACACAGAGGTGGTCAGCATATGAAGCAAGCTACTAGAGAAACTGGGCGAGGCGGGTACAATACTGTAATTTAAGAAGCAGTTGGATACGTATATGTAATGGGTTTGGAGGAATATGGGACAAATGCAGAAAATTGGATCTAGATGGGTGGACACCATGGCTAGCATAGAATTGTTGTGTCGAAGGGCAATACAGCACAGATACAGGGCCTATGGCATTTCCATGCTTGAAATTATCTCTCTAATGGTAACATTATTCAGTCAGTCACACCTGCATGTCAATATCAACCCCATTAGCTGCGCCCGCATGTCTTTTGGAGTTTGTTTCAGTTTAATCATCTACATTCTTCAATCTCCAAAATGTATGAAACTGTTTTCTTTTCCTGCCTGTGACAGAAGTAGACTTTTATCGAGGAACTGACCTCTAATGCCAGTATGTCTTTTTAAGTAATTGTGCACAGTATTTTAGATGTAGCTTAGCAGGTACGTCGTACAATAGACACAGTCCTTCCCCATTTCTGAACTTCAACTTCACATTGACAGGCTCACCATTGGTTTTCTTTAAACTTCCATTGCCTTTCTGTGAAATTAAGAGAAACTTTGAGCAGAAAAGTTTCGAGAAGTTTGAAATATTGCAAAAATTGGTTGAAAATTTCCAAACAACAACAGGAATTCTGCAGATGCTGGAAATTCAAGCAACACACATCAAAGTTGCTGGTGAACGCAGCAGGAGCAACACATCGACTGTACCTCTTCCTAGAGATGCCGTAGTAACTCTTCCTTCAGTTAGACCTGACGAAGGGTCTCGGCCTGAAATGTCGACTGTACCTCTTCCTAGAGATGCTGCCTGGCCTGCTGCGTTCACCAGCAACTTTGATGTGTGTTGCTTGAAAATTTCCAGAAGTGTCAAAATAAATGTACAAGTGTGTTCAATCCATTTTTCTATCACACTCTGGTTAGTATATATATGGTTAAAATTAAGTTGTTGCTTACGTTACTCCCAAATAAATGGCACTTTGATGGCTTTTTAGATTGCCAAAGATATGGAGCGATGGGCCAAAAGTATGAACAAACAGAAGGAAAATAACAAAGCCAGCTTTCAGCCTATTGGTGCACAAAGAGAAGATGAGAAGAGGGAGTCTGCAGCAGCAGATGCAGGTTTTGCTTTGTTTGAGAAAAAGGTGAAAATTTCATTGACTTTTAGAGTGTGAGCTTACAGTTCTGATGGTCTTGCGTAGGAGCATATATATCATTTTAAATATTTTTGTGTGACTCTTACAGCAGGGTATGTCAACAGAGAGGTCACCAACCACAGTCGAGCTCCTGAAGAGATCTGCTCCCGACGATGATGACTACCTGCTAAAGGTAAATTATGCTTGTGTGAATTATTGTAGTTTGCTACTTGTGACTGCATTCTAGAACAGATTACTGTAACAAGTTAAAATGAATTGTGTATCAAAGTAACACAAAATGCTGGAGGAACTCAGCAGGCCAGGCAGCATCTATAGAAAAAAGTACAGTCGACGTTTCAGGCCAAAACCCTTCGATAGGATTGGAGAGAAAAAAAGCTGAGTAGATTTGATGGATCACCCATTTTAATTTAATTTCCCATTCCAATGTGTCCACCCATGATCTCCTTCACTGTCAGGATAAGGCCACACTTAGGTTGAGTGAATAACACCTTGTATGCCGTCTGGGTAGCCTCCAACTTGATGGCATGAACATTGATTTCTCAAACTTCCAGTAATGCCTCCGCCTCCACACACCCCACCACCATTCATTTCCCATCTCCTTGTCCCTCTCTCATGTTATCTTCTTGCCTGCCCATCGCCTCCCTCTGGTACTCCTACCTCCATTTCTTCTTTCTTCCATAACCTTCAACTCTTTCATCAATCAACTTCCTAGCTCTTTGCTTCATCCCCCCCCTCCAAGTTTCACTTATCGCCTTGTGTTTCTCTCTCCACTCCCCCCACCTTTCAAATCTACTACTCAGCTTTTTTTCTCCAGTCCTGCCGAAGGCTTTCTGCTAGAAAAGTTGACTGTACTTTTTCCCATAGATGCTGCCTGGCCTGCTGAGTTCCTCCAGCATTTTGTGTATGTTGCTTGAATTTCCAGCATCTGCAGACTTTCTCTTGTTTGAGTATCAAAGTAACTTTTGAGGATGCAGATATATGAGGGAGCAATTTTTTTTTGGTTGTTTCATCTGTGTTTGTCACATAGCATACTTAGTGCTTTTGTAGATAACTATTAAACAGTTTATAGTCCAATCTGATACATATGATTTTAGTCTTTATTGCTGAATGTTTGTATCCACTGTAAAAGAAACAACATTAAATTTGAACAGATTTGGGGACCTTTTATTCGATATTTTCATTTAATGTAATATTTACCCTTCTTGTTTTTTTTCACTGTTTTTAATGGAGGTCGGGATTGAGGACGTGATTTTAAGTTTAACTCTGTTTGGTTTCAAGTTAGCCCATTGCTTTGCCTTGCTTTTAGTTAGTTGCACGGTGGGTTTTTTTTTGGGGTTTTTTTTTCTTTTTTTTTCCATTGATATATATAAAACTTAGTATACTATTATGTTATCTTGGTTTCTTATGTTTAAATTACATTGTTTGTAGTATTTTTTTTGGTATTGATATCTTTTGGAATTTTATTATACTTTAACATTGTATTAATGTTTATATGGCTTACCTTTTTTGTATACTTACTCAATAAAAAGATTTAAAAAGAAAAGAAAGAAAGAAACAACAGATGCAAAACTGCCAGGAATTATTTGTACACTGAATTACCAGTTTAAAAAGTGTTCGCATTTACTAAGATCTTTTGTATTTTGCATTTACTTTTGTACTTGAGGTGTGTGAATAGACTTTTGTTTGTACGTTAATTCAGAGTAAAGCAAGTCCTCAGCAAGGGCTTGTGGCAGCCTACAGTGGAGAAAGTGACACTGAAGAAGAGCAGGAAAAGGCTGAGGAAGGAGAGGAGAAGCTAACAGATTGGAAGAAATTAGCCTGCCTTTTGTGTAGACGGCAGTTTCCAAGTAAAGAGACACTCATCAGACACCAGCAGCTCTCTGAACTGCACAAGGTACGTAGATCTCACAACACACATTTTTAGGTAGGTTTGAAGTACTTTAAAAGAACCCTTAATTTATATGTTTCTTTGTTTTCTTTTGCCACAAAGCAAAATTTAGAGATTTACAGAAGAGCAAAAATGACTGATTTAGAACTTGAAGCTTTAGAGAAAACGGAGAGAGAGGTATGATCACTTATATCATGTAGAGTAAAGTCTGTAGTGCTTGTGTTTCAGAGTAATTTAGTATATCTCTATATTTTCTCTCTTCACAGATGAAGTACAGAGACAGAGCAGCAGAGAGGAGAGAGAAATATGGGATTCCAGAGCCTCCAGAACCCAAGAGAAAGAAGTTCTTTGCACCACAAGTTGTGTGAGTGATTTTGTTCCTTTTTGGTTCCTTCGTGTGTATCATTCCCAGTTTACTGATAATCTGTTAATTGATTTCTCCAGCCATCCACAATAAACAGTATCAATACATTTCATGCCTCTGCTGTGTCATCTGAAATGGATACTTGATGCAATGTGTATAAAGCCTGTATCTTCACTACTGGGGGTATTTGTTTTGTGTATCACCTGCGTGCAACTACTCTGTTGTCTTTGATCATTCTTACTCTGCAACGAGGAATCTTCAATTTCTTGCACATCACTGACCTTGGCACCTTGTTTCCTAAATTGTCCGTGTGTCAAATTTAAATGTATTTTATACTTGAAAAAGCTTTCTCTGTATAAATGGCAGTGTGAAGGGTATAACAAAATTCTCTTCCATTACAAATTCTTACTTTTCTTTGAGCAGTGATTTTGAACAACCAACCAAGGATGGCATTGGTAGTGATAATATTGGAAGCCGGATGTTGCAAGCTATGGGCTGGAAGGAAGGTTCAGGACTTGGGCGAAACCAACAAGGCATTACTGCACCAATTGAGGTTTGTTTTTTTACTATTAAGGAATATAAATACATAGGTAGATACTTCATTTGCAAGAGATTGTGTTACTTGGGCACTGGTTGAGTTTGTTAGGAGACCACATTTTGATTTCAGAATTCAAAATGGTAGCAGAATTCATTAACTTCTCCTCAATAGGATTATTGTGGAGCTGGTGGGCATTCTCAGGTGGCAGGTAATATTGAATATGATTGTAGAGAAGGAAGTGGAGAACAGATGTAAGGGATTACAAGATCATTTCTATCCAAGTTACACTTGCAAACTTATTTAGAATACTATGCAGCCAGAGGAAAATAGATTTGCTTATTTAGTTTAGAGATATAGCATGGAATAGGTCCTTCGAGCTGCGCTGCCAGCAGCCCACCGATTTAACCCGAGCCTAATCACCAGACAGTTTACAGTGGCGCATTAACCTACTAACTGGTACAGGTTGAACTGTGGGAGGAAACCAGAGTACTTGGAGGAAACCCACAGATTCATGGGGAGGACGTACAGATGCCTTACAGATAACGTCGGAATTGAACTCCGATCTCCATCGTCCCAAGCTGTAACACTGTCACGTTAACCATCCCAGGTTCAGCTGCACAATAAGCAAATCAGCATGGAAGAGCAATTATCCCAATGGCAGGGACAGAAAACAGAATCAATGGCAGCATGAATATTATTGAAAATTAAAAGTTAACTGTTTGTGGCTTAACATATTCCAACTACTTGAGAATATGGTTTTGTTCATTTTGAACTGCATGGTATTAAAAAAAGCTTTGAATCTTCTTGGAACAGGCACAGTTGCGAATGAAAGGAGCTGGACTTGGGACACGCGGAAGCACTTATGGTGTCAACACTGCCGATACCTATAAAGATGCAGTTCGAAAAGCCATGTTTGCCCGATTCTCAGAAATGGAATAACATTTTCTTTATGTGTTAATATGTAAATATTATAACTGTTCTGTTGTGCCAAGGAAGCATATTTGTGTGTCATCTTTTTCACTTCCTGCTTTCGTTATATTTTTGACTTCTAACAAAAAAAAAACAATTTAGCCTTTTTAATTATGACCTTGTAAAACTGGAGGTTATAAAATGCTGGTAGACATGACATACTTGGAGAATATTTGTTTCATGTGGATTTTGATATTAAACCAGCATGCTGTACATTCTGTAATATAGTCACAGCGGCCTTTGTACAGATTTGGCGATAGCTGTAAACCTGATTATTTTGAATAATTGTTTCTTTCTACTTCCTTTCTTTTCTCTTGTTCCTTAAATAAATTCCTCGGTGCTAATAAGTTATTTGTTTATTTGGAAGTCAATAAAGAGTCTCAAACTGCAGGACTGATTTTGAAACTCAGGGTATTTGAGTAAAGGGATAGTAAAGAAGTGTTGGATTCTGAAGTTTTAATCCAACGTCGTTTCGGAAAGTCAGGAAAGAGGCACAAAACTTGTTGCTTTGCCATCGCTGTACTAAGTACTAATAGAACAAAGAAAATTGGAAGCAGGCTATAATAAGCAGAAGGGAGGGAAGAAACAAACGGAGGCAATGCCACGTGGTCAGCTTTTTTGTATACCCACAGATAAGAAACATTCCATTCACATTTGTAGATACGAGTTAACCTATTGGGTAGCCCCTATTTAAATAATGCAATACCCAGAGAACCTTTCAGAGCTTTCCTAGATGATAGAAAGTACTATGACCATTGGCAGGCTGGTGGACCTGGGAGCGGAGATTCCCAGGTTCGAAACCAGTGGGGTCCACTCCCAAGTACACTTTCCATCCGTGCCGGGTTGAGTGTCGAGATCGCAACTCGACCACGTAAAATAAAGGGAAAAGTACTGCGAAAATGTGTGAGGAGTGGCGCACCACATGGTCTCTCCCTCGCTTCATGCCTTGTAAAAAGCCATGAAAAAGACATCACCACGCACAGACTCGCACGCACGCAGGCACACACCAAAAAGTACTGTAACCACTAGAAGACACTCAAACACACACACATACATAGAGTGGTCACTTAGAAATGTACATGTATATAAGTAGTTATAAAAATACTAGCAGGGTTTTTCTCGACAAATTGGTTTTGCCTTCATCTTCCTGAATGTACTGTACGTACAATATTTCTACTTTATATAAGCTGTGTATTTATACCATTCCTGCTTTTACTATATGTTAGTGTTACTTATTTTTGGTTTTATGTGTTATTTGGTACGATTTGTTAGGTTATTTTTTGGGTCTGGGAACACTCAAAAGTTTTTCCCATATAAATTAATGGTAATTGCTTCTTCACTTTACGCCATTTCAGCACGAAAGGTTTCATAGGAACGCTCTATCTTAGCGGGGGAAATACAGGACAAGGGCGGTCCCATATAGGACAAACCATTTTAGCCCAATATACGGGATGTCCCGGCTAGTACAGGACAGTTGGCAACCCTATGTTCAAGTTCAACAGTGCGTAACAGGGACTGAGGAAAGGTGCAGTGGACTCGTATCGTTTCCTCACGGCCTGGTGGTTGGGGACCGCTGATGTAGGTAACTTCCGTGGTATTGCCTTCATTCATTTTCCAGGTAACTTCTTTGATAAACCGAGATTGGTTAAATGTGACCTACCACACACAAAGCCATGCTGACTATCCTTAATTAGTCCATGTTGTTACGTACCCCGTAACTGGGTTGTCAAACCAGCAGAAATGGAACGCTCGTTTTGATGTCTTCTAATTCCACTGTAGTCACTGACTGTGACCCCTCTGTTCCAGGTATGATCGTTCTTCCGCGGTGAACCTGGCATCCAGGCAAGGGTGGACACACACCCCAGGTTCCCACCGATCGTACCGTTACACCCTGTGAGCCTCTGGTCGGTTCCTGCAAACCAGTCCTCCAAACTCCCACCAACTTGTGGGGGCACACTGCTCTTTCCAGGGTCTCATAGGTCTCGTGTGTCTCGTGCCTTAGCAAACCTGCTCCTTTTATCCCCCTGCTGGGGTATCACCTGTTCATCAAACTTCAAACAGTTAAGGTTCAAAGCAACTGGTCTGTCAATATCTGAATTGTGTTTCTTTCCCTTTAATCCCTCTCTTCTCTTTTATTAGCATTTTGAATGTTTCTCCATTGTTTTTCTTCTCTCTCTCATTAGCATCATCCGTCCGGTACCTCTGCTTGGTGTCACACATGACAATGTATATCCAAACACTTATATATACAGAATACCCTCCAATAATCTTCCCACAACTGATGCCAGACTCACTGACTTATAAACCATAAACACACAAAATGCTGGTGGAACACAGTGGGCCAGATAGCATCCATAGGAAGAAGTACAGTCGACGTTTTGGGCCGAGACCCTTTGTCAGGACGAACCAAGAAGAGATAGATACTAAGAGATTTGAAAGGGGGAGGGGGAGGGATAGAGCTAAGAGCTGGAAAGTTGATTGGCAAAAGGGATACAAGGCTGGAGAAGGGAGAAGATCATGGGATGGGAGGCCTAGGGAGAAAGAAAGGGGGAGGGGAGCGCCAGAGGAAAATGGAAAGCAGGCAATGAGTTATTGTGAGAGGGAGAGAGAGAAAAAAAAGGAAAAAACAAAAAATTTTTAAGAAGAGATGGGGTAAGAATGGGTGGAAGGCCATTAACAGAAGTTAGAGGAAGTCAATGTTCATGCCATCAGGTTGGAGGCTACTCAGACGGAATATAAGGTGTTGATCCTCCAACCTGAGTGTGGCTTCAACTTGACAGTAGAGGAGGCCATGGGTAGACATCTCAGAATGGGAATGGGACGTGAAATTAAAATGTGTGGCCACTGGGAGATCCTGCTTTCTCTGGTGGACAGAGCGTAGGTGTTCAGTGAAACAGTCTCCCAGTCTGTGTTGGGTCTCAACAATATATAGAAGGCCGCACCAGGAGCACCAAATGCAATATATCATACCAGCTGACTCACAGGTGAAGTGTTGCCTCACCTGGAAGGACTGTCTGGGGCCCAGAATGGTGGTGAGGGAGGAAGTGTAAGGGCAGGTGTAGCATGTGTTCCGCTTACAAGGGTAAGTGCCAGGAGGGAGATCAGTGGGGAGGGATGGGGGGGACGAATGGACACGGGAATCGCATAGGGAGCGATCCCTGCAGAAAGCAGTGGGGGCGGGCAGGGGGGAAAGATGTGCTTAGTGGTGGGATCCCGTTGGAGGTGGCGGAAGTTATGGAGAATTATATGTTGGACCCAGAGGCTGGTGGGGTGGTAAGTGAGGACAAGGGGAACCCTATCCCTAGTGGGGTGGCAGGAGAATGGGTGAGAGCAGATGTGCATGAAATAGGGGAGATGCGTTTGAGGGCAGAGTTGATGGTGGAGGAAGGGAAGCCCCTTTCTTTAAAAAAGAAGACATCTCCTTCATCCTGAATGAAAGGCCTCATCCTGAGAGCAGATGCAGCGGAGACAGAGGAATTGCGAGAAGGGCCACATATTTTAATTCCACGTCCCATTCCCATTCTGATATGTCTTTTCATGGCCTCCTCTACTGTCAAGATGAAGCCACACCCAGGTTGGAGGATCAACACTTTATATTCCGTCTGGGTAGCCTCCAACCTGATGGCATGAACATTGACTTCTCTAACTTACATTAATGCCCCTCCTCCCATTCTTACCCCATCCCTTATTTATCTATTATTTTTATTTTAAAATTTTTTTTCCTCTCTCTGTCCCTCTCACAATAACTCCATCTTCCTCTGGCATTCCCCTCCCCCTTCTTTCTCCCTAGGCCTCCTGTCCCATGATCCTCTCCCTTCTCCAGCCTTGAATCCCTTTTGCCAATCAACGTTCCAGCTCTTAGCTCTATCCCTCCCCCTCCTGTCTTCTCCTAGCATTTCAGATTTCCCGCTCCCCCTTTCAAATCTCTTACTATCTCTTCTTTCAGTTAGTCCTGATGAAGGGTCTTGGCCCGAAACGTCGACTGTGCTTCTTCCTATGGATGCTGTCTGACCTGTTGCGTTCCACCAGCATTTTGTGTGTGTTGCTTGAATTTCCAGCATCTGCAGATTTCCTCGTGTTTGTGTCTATAAACCATAAACCTAGTTTATGTTTAAAGACTTTTTTAACAGCAGAACAACATTGACTTTCCTCCAATTTTAAGTACCTCTGCTAGGGCCCTGGCAATTTCGGCACTTGCCTCTCACAGGGTTCAAGGGAGCACCTTTTCAGGCCCTGGAGTTTTATCCATTCTCCTTTGCCCCAGGATAGTAAACACCTCCTCTGTGATCTGAACAGGGTCCATGAAAATGCTGTTTTGCCTCACTTCTATAGACTCTGTGTTTGTCTCCTGAGTAAATACAGATGCAAAAAATTAAGATCTCACCCATCTTTTCTGGTTCCACACATGGATTACTCTTCTGGTTTTCCAGAGGACCAGTTTTGTCCTTTGCAATCCCTTTTCTCTTAACATCTATGTAGAATTCCTTGGGATTCTCCTTCAATTTGTCTGCTAGAGAAACTTCATGCCTTCTTTTAACCCTCATCATTTCTTTCTTAAGTGATCTCTTGCATTTTTATACTTCATAAGTACCTGATTTGTTCCAACCTGCCTATACCTGCTATGCACCTTTTTTCCCTCTTAACAAGGCCTCAATATCTCTTGGAAACCAAGGCTCCCTACACTTGTTATATTTACCTTGTATTCTGACAGGCATGTAAAAGCTTTGTACTCTCTTTTTTCAATCTTCTTATTAATATCAAAATCTCAAACATTACAAGAAATTGATACAAAGCTATTGGGATTACATTGTTAATAATTAGTATACAAGGATATAAACAGAGTTAATACATGAATAGTAACCTCCCAAAATCTTACAGAGTACAAATATAGTAGTATGTAGAAAAAAAAAGTACAAAAATATCCTGGAAAAGAAAAGAGAAAAAAAATGCCCCAATAAGAAAAAAAACCCCTAATCTAAATCAAACTAGTCAACTAACCTAAAAAAAAAGAAAAAGAAGAAATGGGCTATTATCTTACATCAGATAAAACGAATGGTGCCATTAACTCCCCTCCTCTCTCCACATATTTAAAAGTAGCAGAATAGATTTGGAGAGGCTCAAACTACATCATATGAAAGTATTGAATAAATGGCCTCCAAGTCTCTTCGAATTTAATAGAAGGAACATAAATGAGACTAATAATTTTTTCTAATTTTAAACATGACATAGTTTGAGAGAACCATTGAAATATAGTAGGAAGATTAATCTGTTTTCAATTTAATAGTATGGATCTTCTAACGAATGCGATCATCTGTCAAGATGAAGAGGTCAAATGAGTTTGTTCTATTATTGGTAAACCAAAAATTGCAGTAATAGGGTGAGGTTGTAAATCAATATCCAAAACAGTTGTAGTAATATCAAAGATATCTTTCCAATATTTCTTCAACAAAGAACATGACCAAAACATATGAGTTAAGGAAGCTGTCTCAGAATGACATCTGTCACATATAGGATTTACTTTAGAATAAGAACAAACTAATTTATCCTTAGATATATGAGCCCCATGTACTACTTTAAACTGTATCAATGCATGTTTAGCACACATAGAGGAAGAATTAACAAATTGAAATTTTTTTTTCCCATTTCTCTATAGGTAACATGAGGTTAAGTTCCCTTTCCCAATTGTTTTTAATTTTATTAGATATATCTGGATTAATTTTCATAAATTCATAATATAAATAATTGCTATTAAACCTTTTTGAGAGGGATTTAAATCTAAATTTTTTTCCATAATATCCATTGGATATAGATTCGGAAAGGTGGTAAGAACAGTATTTAAAAAGTTTCTAATCTGTAAATATCTAAAGAAGTGAGATCTAGGTAAATTATATTTATTAGATAATTGTTCGAAATTTTTCTCCAACGGCTTTCTGAGAGGCGGGACTGCGCAGGCGTGTGACGTCGGGCAGTGCAGCGCGGCAGATTTAAAAGGGCAGACATCCTGCTTCGGGTTTGATTCAAAGAAGGAGTCTGAGAGTCTGAGTGGGAGTGCCGAGAAAGACATTTTTGAAATTTTCGTTATTTTTTTTCTCCAACGGCGTTCAGAGAGGCGGGACTGCGCAGGCGTGTGACGTCGGGCTGTGCGGCGCGGCAGATTTAAAAGGAACAAAGCCTCATAGAGCGGGCAGCGTAGTTTGCGGGCGGCGGAGTGAGCTGGGAGCAGAGTGAAGACCTAAGGGCTTCGGCTCACCGGGCTTAGGCGGAAGCGGGCGAGGCGAGGAAGGTTTGACATTCATTTTCTGTTGTTATTTGAGGAGAGGGGCATTATGAGTGAGAGGGCAGTTTGCTGTTCTCGGTGTTGGATGTGGGAGGCCCTGGAGTCTCCAAGCCTCCCGGACGTCTACATCTGCGCCAAGTGCATCGAGATGCAGCTCCTAAGGGACCGCGTTACGGAACTGGAGCTGCAGCTCGATGACCTTCGTCTGGTCAGGGAGAGTGAGGAGCTGATAGGGAGGAGTGGAAGGCAGGTGGTCACGCCGGGGCCACGGGAGGCAGACAAGTGGGTCACGGTTAGGAGGGGGAAGGGGAAAATTCAGGTGATGGGGAGTACCCCGGTGGCTGTGCCCCTTAACAACAGGTACTCCTGTTTGAGTACTGTTGGGCGGGGACAGCTTACCCGGGGGAAGCGACAGTGGCCGTGCCTCCGACACAGAGTCTGGCCCTGTAGCTCAGAAGGGTAGGGCAAGGAAGAGGAGGGCAGTTGTGATAGGGGACTCGATAGTAAGGGGGTCAGATAGGCGATTCTGTGGACGCAGTCCAGAGACCCGGATGGTAGTTTGCCTCCCTGGTGCCAGGGTCCGGGATATTTCTGATCGTGTCCAAGATATCCTGAAGTGGGAGGGTGAGGAGCCAGAGGTCGTGGTACATATAGGTACCAATGACATAGGTAGGAAAAGGGATGAGGTCCTGAAAGGAGAATATAGAGAGCTAGGAAGGGAGTTGAGAAAAAGGACCGCAAAGGTAGTAATCTCAGGATTATTGCCTGTGCCACGCGACAGTGAGAGTAGGAATGCGATGAGGTGGAGGATAAATGCGTGGCTGAGGGATTGGAGCAGGGGGCAGGGATTCAAGTTTTTGGATCATTGGGACCTCTTTTGGTGCAGGCGTGACCTGCACAAAAAGGACGGGTTACACTTGAATCCTAGGGGGACCAATATCCTGGCAGGGAGATTAGCGGGGGCTACTGAGGTGACTTTAAACTAGATTGGTTGGGGGGTGGGAATCAAATTAAAGAGGCTAGGCGTGAGGAGGTTAGTTCACAACAGAGGGATGGGAACCAGTGCAGAGAGACAGAGGGGTGTAAAGTGAGGGTAGAAGCAAAAAGTACGAAGGAGAAAAGTAAAAGTGGCAGGCCGACAAATCCAGGGCAAGCATTAAAAAGGGCCACTTTTCAACATAATTGTATAAGGGCTAAGAGAGTTGTAAAAGAGCGCCTGAAGGCTTTATGTGTCAATGCAAGGAGCATTCGTAATAAGGTGGATGAATTGAAAGTGCAGATTGTTATTAATGATTATGATATAGTTGGGATCACAGAGACATGGCTCCAGGGTGACCAGGGATGGGAGCTCAACATTCAGGGATATTCAATATTCAGGAGGGATAGACATGAAGGAAGGGGAGGTGGGGTGGCGTTGCTGGTTAAAGAAGAGATTAACACAATAGAAAGGAAGGACATAAGCCGGGAAGATGTGGAATCGATATGGGTAGAGCTGCGTAACACCAAGGGGCAGAAGACGCTGGTGGGAGTTGTGTACAGGCCACCTAACAGTAGTGGTGAGGTCAGAGATGGTATTAAACAGGAAATTAGAAATGTGTGCAATAAAGGAACAGCAGTTATAATGGGTGACTTCAATCTACATGTAGACTGGGTGAACCAAATCGGTAAAGGTGCTGAGGAAGAGGATTTCTTGGAATGTATGCGGGATGGTTTTTTGAACCAACATGTCGAGGAACCAACTAGAGAGCAGGCTATTCTGGACTGGGTTTTGAGCAATGAGGAAGGGTTAATTAGTGATCTTGTCGTGAGAGGCCCCTTGGGTAAGAGTGACCATAATATGGTGGAATTCTTCATTAAGATGGAGAGTGACATAGTTAATTCAGAAACAAAGGTTCTGAACTTAAAGAGGGATAACTTTGAAGGTATGAGACGTGAATTAGCTAAGATAGACTGGCAAATGACACTTAAAGGATTGACGGTGGATATGCAATGGCAAGCATTTAAAGGTTGCATGGATGAACTACAACAATTGTTCATCCCAGTTTGGCAAAAGAATAAATCAAGGAAGGTAGTGCACCCGTGGCTGACAAGAGAAATTAGGGATAGTATCAATTCCAAAGAAGAAGCATACAAATTAGCCAGAGAAAGTGGCTCACCTGAGGACTGGGAGAAATTCAGAGTTCAGCAGAGGAGGACAAAGGGCTTAATTAGGAAGGGGGAGAAAGATTATAAGAGAAAACTGGCAGGGAACATAAAAACGGACTGTAAAAGCTTTTATAGATATGTCAAAAGGAAAAGACTGGTAAAGACAAATGTAGGTCCCCTGCAGACAGAAACAGGTGAATTGATTATGGGGAGCAAGGACATGGCAGACCAATTGAATAATTACTTTGGTTCTGTCTTCACTAAGGAGGACATAAATAATCTTCCAGAAATAGTAAGGGACAGAGGGTCCAGTGGGATGGAGGAACTGAGCGAAACACATGTTAGTAGGGAAGTAGTGTTAGGTAAATTGAAGGGATTGAAGGCAGATAAATCCCCAGGGCCAGATGGTCTGCATCCTAGAGTGCTTAAAGAAGTAGCCCAAGAAATAGTGGATGCATTAGTGATAATTTTTCAAAACTCATTAGATTCTGGACTAGTTCCTGAGGATTGGAGGGTGGCTAATGTAACCCCACTTTTTAAAAAAGGAGGGAGAGAGAAACCGGGGAATTATAGACCGGTTAGCCAAATGTCGGTGGTGGGGAAACTGCTGGAGTCAGTTATCAAGGATGTGATAACAGCACATTTGGAAAGCGGTGAAATGATCGGACAAAGTCAGCATGGATTTCTGAAAGGAAAATCATGTCTGATGAATCTCATAGAATTTTTTGAGGATGTAACTAGTAGAGTGGATAGGGGAGAACCAGTGGATGTGGTATATTTGGATTTTCAAAAGGCTTTTGACAAGGTCCCACACAGGAGATTAGTGTGCAAACTTAAAGCACACAGTATTGGGGGTAAGGTATTGGTGTGGGTGGAGAATTGGTTAGCAGACAGGAAGCTAAGAGTGGGAATAAACGGGACCTTTTCAGAATGGCAGGCGGTGACTAGTGGGGTACCGCAAGGCTCAGTGCTGGGACCCCAGTTGTTTACAATATATATTAATGACTTGGATGAGGGAATTAAATGCAGCATCTCCAAGTTTGCGGATGACACGAAGCTGGGTGGCAGTGTTAGCAGTGAGGAGGATGCTAAGAGGATGCAGGGTGACTTGGATAGGTTGGGTGAGTGGGCAAATTCATGGCAGATGCAATTTAATGTGGATAAATGTGAAGTTATCCACTTTGGTGGCAAAAATAGGAAAACAGATTATTATCTGAATGGTGGCCGATTAGGAAAAGGGGAGGTGCAACGAGACCTGGGTGTCATTATACACCAGTCATTGAAAGTGGGCATGCAGGTACAGCAGGCGGTGAAAAAGGCGAATGGTATGCTGGCATTTATAGCGAGAGGATTCGAGTACAGGAGCAGGGAGGTACTACTGCAGTTGTACAAGGCCTTGGTGAGACCACACCTGGAGTATTGTGTGCAGTTTTGGTCCCCTAATCTGAGGAAAGACATCTTTGCCATAGAGGGAGTACAAAGGAGGTTCACCAGATTGATTCCTGGGATGGCGGGACTTTCATTTGAAGAAAGACTGGATGAATTGGGCTTGTACTCGTTGGAATTTAGAAGATTGAGGGGGGATCTGATTGAAACGTATAAGATCCTAAAGGGATTGGACAGGCTAGATGCAGGAAGATTGTTCCCGATGTTGGGGAAGTCCAGAACGAGGGGTCACAGTTTGAGGATAGAGGGGAAGCCTTTTAGGACCGAGATTAGGAAAAACTTCTTCACACAGAGAGTGGTGAATCTGTGGAATTCTCTACCACAGGAAACTGTTGAGGCCAGTTCATTGGCTATATTTAAGAGGAAGTTAGATATGGCCCTTGTGGCTACGGGGGTCAGGGGGTATGGAGGGAAGGCTGGGGTGGGGTTCTGAGTTGGATGATCAGCCATGATCATAATAAATGGCGGTGCAGGCTCGTAGGGCCGAATGGCCTACTCCTGCACCTATTTTCTATGTTTCTATGAAAGACATGAAACAATTATCTAAAAATAGATCACAAAATCGTGTTATACCTTTGGCTTTCCAGACCAGATAGGCTTGATCCGTAACAGAGGGTTGAAAAAAAAATTAGATATAGTAGGTCTTACTAAAAGAAATTGATTCAACCCCAAAAATTTCCGATATTGAAACCATATTCGAAGAGTATATTTAACTATTGGATTATTCATTTGTTTATTCAATTTTGAAAGAGCAAAAGGAAGCGAGGTCCCTAAAATAGAACCCAATGAAAACCTTTGTACAGATTTACATTCAAGATTTACCCAATGTGGATGAGAAATTGTATCCAGTTCCAGGTCCAAAATTTTAAATATTGAACATTGATTGCCCAATAGTAAAATCTAAAGTTGGGCAATGCCAAACCACCCTACTTTTTGGACTTCTGTAAGTACCTTTTACCTAATCTAGGATTTTTATTCTGCCATACATATATGATACTCTCAATTTTTCACTTTTGAAGGTCTCCCATTTACCAAGTACACCTTTGCCTGAAAACAGCCTGTCCCAATCCACACTTGCCAGATAATTTCTGATACCATTAAAATGGGCCTTTCTCCAATTTAGAACCCCAACCTGAAAACCAAACCTATCTTTTTGCCTATTTTCTTGGAAGCAAATGGCATTGTGCTCACTGGATGCAGCGTTCCCTGCACAAAGTTCTGTCACCTGTCCTGTCTCTTCCCCTTATAGCAGATCAAGTATCACACACTCTCTCATTGGGCCTTCTATGTACTGATGAAGGAAACTTTTCTGAACACATTTGACAAACTCTATCCCAACTAGTCCTTTTACAGTATGGGATTCCCAGTCAATATGTGGAAAGTTAAAATCATCTACTACAATAACCTTTTCTTGCAACAGGCTGTGATCTTTTTACAATTTTGTTTCTCTAAATCCCTAGGACAGGTGGGTAGTCTGTAATATAGTCTTATTAACCTTCCTTATTTCTCTGTTCCACCCTTAATCTCTCACTAGACAAGTTCTCCAGTCTGTCCTGATGGAGCACTGTTTCATTTTCTCTGACTAGTAACTCCACCCCGCCTCCCACTCCATCAGTCTAAAACAATGGAACCCTGGAATATTGAGCTGCCAGTCCTGCTCCACCTGCAACCAAATGGCTACAATATCATAACTCCAGGTGTTGATCTATACCCTGAGTTTATCCACATTTCCTACGATATTTCAAGTTTACATATTGCAAGGATTTTACCTGGTCCATTTTCCTACCACATCACCAAGTTATACAATTTGGTAGATAAAATGGCTTCTATAAATTGTCCCTTGAGTTGTTAGGTGCTAAAAAGGACAATTTGAGTTTGGGCAACACACATCAAAGTTGCTGGTGAACGCAGCAGGCCAAGCAGCATGCAAGCGTTCACCAGCAACTTTGATGTGTGTTGCTTGAATTTCCAGCATCTGCAGAATTCCTGTAATTTGAGTTTGGGTTGTTGTATGGGCATGTGTACGAAAAAGATTTTCTGTGAAACGGATGAAGGGGTGGGATTCATGGGATGTTTGAGAGCTGGACTCAGTGGTTCCTGTTTTGTAAGGAAATATGAAAAATTTGCATTTGCGTAATTCAACATTGATATAACTTGAGCAGTTTTGGGCTGTGTTGGGTGAGGGATGCCGAGAACTGAAGAGGGTAAATGAACGGGCATCTGACAAATCTGAAAGTTGATCATTGTCAGGAGAGTTAAACAACATTGGACTTTTAATATAATTTGTTAGAAGAGATGAAAGAGAAAGCAAGTTGATTTCAGTTTTAAAAGGTGCATATAATGTGAAAAAAAGGCATTAGAATTGCTAAGTTAATCAGTTCTTGCACTGAGCTTCATGCAGAGTGCACTTGAAAATATTTGCAAAGTCACAACCTAAACATAACAACGTAACATGTATGTAATATCCAGCATTTCTGAATGTTGCTGCAGATTTCCAGCATCTAGTCTTGAGATTCCTTGATATCACCTCTGTAATTCCGTTGGTTTTGCTTTTCACTGTAGTATAAAAAAGTATTGTTACTGATTTGTTTATAGGATGTGAATTTTCTGGTGGCAATACAGAAGGAAGGAGAAACTTAAGAATTATTCACATTTCTCAAAGTATAGATTGATGTTAAGTGTCTTACTTTGCTGCAGTCCACTTTGCAGAATATAGGACGTGACCTCTGATTCTATTTTATTATAAATATAATGGGGAATAGGCCCTTTCGCCCTTTGAACTGCATTGCCCTGCAACCTGCTGATTTAATCCTAGCCTAATCATGGATCAATTACAAAGACTAATTAACCTACTCAATGGTATGTGTTTGTACTGTGTAAGGAATCCCTTGCACACATGGAAAGAAACATACAAAATGATTATAGAGCACACTAGAATTGAACTCCGAACTCCAATGCCCCAAGCTGTAATATCACTGGGCTAACTGCTACACTACTGTGGTTCCCCAAATGGCCAATGTGGCTGAAAGATCTGCTGATGCAGAATTGTAACACAACTGTGTTTCTGGAACACACACGAGCATTTTGGAGTTTGCAATTATCTGTTTTTCTGTTCCTAGTTGGAACAAGTGAGCTTTCTTGATCAGAATAATTTATTATCCAATGCACCAATTTGCAAATATATTCCTTGATTATTTGAAGCTCACATGGTAAAAATACAGTGAGCTCAATACAACAGAATGATGCAAAGTACAGAATAATGGTGCATAGTTAGTACAATCTGAAGTATTGCAGAAAGAAGAGCTAAACTGAATTATGTTCATTCTTAAAGAAAATAGAACAGTAAAGCTCAGTATAAGTCCTTTCACACACAATATTGTGCTCACCCATATAAATCTACTCCATGATCAGTCTTAACACCTCCTGCACAGCCCATGAATGTCCATTTTTCTTTCATCGATGTGTCTATTTAAGAATCTCTTAAATGTCCCTGTTGAATTAGCCTCTACCATCATCCCTGGCAGTGTGTTTCTGCTATCCACAACTTTTATTTTAGAAAAAAAACTACCTTTGACATCTCCCCTTAAGTTTCCACCACTAACCTTAAATGGATGCCCTCTGGCAGTGGCCTGGGAAAAAGGTGCGGGCTGTCCACTATTGCTTTCACAATGAGCCTTTATCAAGTTGCCCCTCATCCTCAACTGCTCCTAAGAGTAAATCCCTAGCTCACTCAACCTTTCTTGATAAGACATGTTTTGTAATCCTGGTAAACCTCTGCACCCTTTCTGAAACTTCCACATTCTTCCTATAACTGAGTGACCAGAACTGAACACAATATTCTAAGAGTGGTTTAAACAGAGTTTTAAAGAGATCCAAAATTGCTTTGCATCTCTTGAACTCAGTCGCATGACTAATGAAGGCTATCACAGTGTATTCCTCCTTCACCATCCTTTCAACCTGAGTGCCAACTTTAAGGGATCTAGGGATCCTCAAATCCCTTTGTTCTGCCACACAGCTAAGAATCCTGCCCGTAACCTTGTACTCTATCTTCAAGTTCAATCGTCCAAAGTGAATTACTTCACACTGTCTCAGATTTACTCCATCTGCCACTTCTCAGCCTAACTCTATGTCCCATTATAACTGATGGTAAATTTCTACACTATCCACAACACCTCTAAGCTTCACGTCATCTGCAAACTTACTAACCCACCTCTGCACTAAATCACACAAACACCACAAAGACCAAGGGTCCCAGTGCTGCACCACTAATCACTGACTTTCAGGGAGAATATGCTCCATCTAACCACACCCTCTGACTTCTGTGACAAGCCAATTTTGAATCCATGCAGCCAGGTTTCCATTGGCTCCATGCTTCCTGGCTCTCTAGATGAGCCTACTGAACCTTGTAAATCCATATCCATATAATTTAGCCTTACTAAATCCATATACACACCATCCACTGCTCTATCTTTATGAAAAACTCAGTGAGACTCTAGAGGTTTGACTCACCACTCACAAAGCAATGCTGATTATCCTCAACAACATTATGCTTTTACAAATGCTTGTAAATCCTCTTCCTATGAATCCCTACTACAGGTGCCCCACCACTGACGATTCACTTATATATAACTCCCAGGATGACCACCTATTACTTTTCTTGAACAACAGAACATTTGCCATCTTCCAATTCTCTGGTACTACTGTGGCTAGAGAGAATACAAAGATCTTCATCAACACCCCAGCAATCCTTTGTAAACGCACGAGATTCTTTAGATGCTGGAAATCCAAAGCAACACACATAAAACTCAGCAGGTCAGGCAGCATCTATGAAAATGAATAAACAGTTGATGTTTCAAGCTGAAACCCTTTGTCAGGACTTTGTGAATCTCTTCTCTTGCTTCCTGTAATAACTTCAGATATATTCTGTCTGGTCCTGTGGACTTAGCTGTCCTAATGCTTTTCTGAAGCATTGAATATGAATTGTGTAATGATCAAGGCAGAACTGGTATAGAATGTACAAGTGAAGTGGAAAGGATGTCCACTGAATATCTGGACAGTATAAAATGAATTAGCTTCAAAGCCTCAATCTCACCATAATTACTTGGATTTAAAATGTATGATTTTAAATGTTCAAGTTTATTGGCATTCAACTACACATGTGTATAGTTAAACAAAACAGTGTTCCTCTGGGGCCAAGGTGCAAAACACAGTACATATCATCATATCATAACAGCATAGTTACAATCCAGTACGTACAGTCACAAAATAGTATTAACACATATTGCTGTCTTTACTATTCATGTTTGAGTTCATGCAAGTACCTCAGACTTGAATTCATGAGTGGAAGAACTGCTGCAGGAGGCAATTATAAAGGATGTGTTTTATGCTGCTCAAATGGAAATTTGCCATTGGACCAAGCTTTTGCTGTTCCAAGACTATGTGATAAGCAATGTGCAATACCCACTTTGGTTCGTAAGGTTGTTATAGACGGGGTTGGTAGTGGGGATAAGCTCCCGCTACCTATGAGGTGCTCCAAACGGCGTGTGAATAACAGCCTCTGACAACAAAGTCCAACTCTTGGCCTTCACGTGTGGCTTAGCTACTAGGCCCGGTGGAACTGTTTCTACTGACAAGAGAAGGGCCAAAGGCGGACCACTGGCCCCTCAAACCCTGTTGCTCCGGGCAAGTGGGCCTTGTCAGCCTTGGACGGCAGCCTGCCTAGGAGAAGGAAAACTCTGATTTTAAACCTCCACTGCCTTGCGGCCATTCCCACCCATGGAAAAGGCTTCCAGAGTAAACCCTGAGGAAGAAATCCAGAGCCAGGGTCCCTAAGGCAGTTTGATGTTGTTTACAACTTCACTCTGGCAATCTCTGCGACGACACTGGTGCCAAGCTGTATTGGCATTTGCCCTTCCTTTGGAGAGGGGGATCCCGCTGCATGGGCAACAGGCGGTTCTTCAAATCTTCCTGCCCACAGTCCAGCAGAGGTGCAAACCCATGATACCCTGGGATCGATGGCTGCCTACTATGACTAATACCCACTTCAGTGGAAGAATTCCTAATCGCTCAGAACTGGAGTGGGAACATATTGTTATTGGATGAGCTGTCAAAGAAGGAAGGCTGTATACTGCTGGATTTCGTACTGGGTTGTGGGCTGGCCACTCTTGTCAGTGTTGCCTTCCGGTGTCCACTTGGTGCTGTTCTCCTGTGTTCGCTCAGGGGAAGTACAAGCTGGACCAGGACATACAGGGACTTAGGCTATATATTGTTTTCTCTTTGTGACTACATTTGTTAAAATTCTAATCCTGCTGTATGTGTTATTTGCAGTGTGCAATGTGCTGTTGGTAATGTGTTATTAGCCCTGGAGGAACACTGCTTTGTTTGGCTGTATTAATGTACTGTATGGCTGAATGATAACTAAACATGAAACTTGAACTTGATTAAAGGAAGCCCTTAATATCAACTTCAGACTTGGAAATGCAACTCAAGACCTTAATGACTTGACAGATGTGGCAAGTGTTTCAAATCAGCACTTGAATCCTTTATTCCTTTTCCCTGTGAGCTCAGGTCGAAGGCTCCTTTCATTCACATGTTCAACTAATTCTCATCCCCATGGCTGCTGTGGTCTTACTTTTCAGTAATTTCAGGTCAATCAGCAGAAGGCTAAAAGGAACTGTTTTCTGCTGAAAGGTAGAACTTCAATAGACTGACCATTTTAATTTGAAGTTAAATGACCTTCAGCTGGGGAATTGCGGAGCATTTGATACACAAGCAATTCAAAAATAAAGCTACAATTATCATCGGGTCAAGTAGCATCTTTGGAAAGGAAATTGTCAATATTGCAAAATAACCTTTGGAACTTATAATTAAATGGAATGATAATAGAGAAGATTGTATAGATCTGTGATATGGATACGATACTAATGAAGATGTGGCGCAAATTTGTACCTCTGGCAGTGGATATCAGCCGCAGCTTTCATCACCCACAAAACAGCAGGCATTCCATTTAAATTCAGTGTTTGATTTCAAAGGTTGGTGAGCTTAATATAGTGTGCTTACAGTAATTTTCACAAAGATCTGACTGCAGCTGCAGTGCCATCTAATATTTTGGGAAACTACTGCCACAAAACTCTTCCATTTCATTCTGATAGTGACAATTTGTATGTATCAAATTCAAAAGAGAAATAAAAGAGGTAGTGAGTTGTTAAATACTAGCCAGAATTCTTTTGGTTGTGGAAACAAGTTCTTTTCTCAATTCAACTCATAACTTCATTAGAAATGACAAGAATTGGAACCAAAATGCCTGGCCACCAGGAAGCCCCACTTGTTGCGGATGGAGCGGCGGTGCCTCACCCAGGACACTTGCAGGGACAAGTGCCCATTCTCTCAGAAAAAGGAATTGTACTTATACAGGAGATAGGGTGGGAAGAGGTGTACTCTTCCCTATCCCACTCAACTCGCGTAAAAATACTATTCCCTTTTCTCAGTTTCCTTGCCTCTGCCACATCTATTCCCAGGATCCAGCTTTCCATTCCAGGATATTAGAGGAGTCCTCCTCCTTCAAAGAATGGGGTTTCTCTCTCTCTACTATTGAAGCTGCCCTCCCTGCATCTTCTCTATTTCCTGTACATTCGTGCTCACCTTATCTTCTCACTGCTGTAATAGTGATAGAGTCCCTCTTGTCGTTACCTACCACCCCATTAGCTTCCACATCCAACACATTATCTTACACAACTTCTGCCATTTCCAAAGAGATTCCACCACTAAATATTCTTTATTTCCACCCACCCTTCCACTTTCCACGAGGATTGCTGCCTTTGCTATTCCTTTGTCCATCTACCCCTCCCTGCTAATCTCCCTCCTGGCACTTTAGTGCTACACCTGCTCATTCACCTCCTCCCTCACCTCCATTCAGGGCCCCAAACAGTCCTTCCAGTTGAAGCTTCACTTCACCTGCGAATCTGCTGGGGTCATCTATTGTGTCTGATGCTCCCAATGCAGCCTCCTCTACATTGGTGAGACCCCTCGTAAATTGTAGGGACTGCTTCATCGAGCACCTCTACTCCATCTGCCACAAGTGGGACTTCCCGGTGGCCAGGCATTTGGTTTCCAACTCCCATTCCCATTTCAACATGTCAGTCAATGGCCTCCTCTTGCCAACTCCCTTCTTCTATCAAATTCTTCCTTCTACAGCCCTTGACTTCCTCACCCACCTGGTTTCACCTATCACCTTCCAGCTAGCCTCTTTTCCCTCCCCCCACCTTTTTATTCAGTCACCTTTGCCCTCTTCCTTCTCAATCTTGCTGAAGGGTCTCGGCCTGAAACGTCAACCATACTCTTTCTCATAGATGCTACCTGGCCTGCTGAGTTCCTCAAGCATTTTGTGTGTTGCTTATATCTAGGATGTTCTTTAGGTAGCTGTGCCTAGTCTACATAATAGCATTTGCAACATCTAAGAAACCCGTTGATGTGGCTGGGTTGTCGCTGCTTCCAAGGCTAACAGGGACTTGCAGTTGAAGTTCTCTGAGGTGGGGTTTGAGAATGTGTGGTGTGGATGGCAGGAAGGTAATATGTAAGGTAAATCAGAAAGCTGACAGTATGATCAGAATCAGCCAATTGTCCCATAAAATACATGTTCTCAGCAGGACAAATATTCTTGAATATCTCTGAGAATAATTTTCAAAGTTTGCTATGGTTGTTATAGCTGGGGGTGGTAATGAGGACAAGCTCCCACTATCTATTAAATGCTCCCAATGGTGTATGCTTCAAGTAACCTCTGACAACGACGTCCAACACCCGGCCTTCATGTGTGGCTTAGTGGCTAAGCCCGTCGGAACTGTCTCTACTAACAGGAGAAAAGGCAAAGGTGGGTTAGTGATGCCTTAAAACCAATTGCTTTGGGCAGACGGGGCTCATCAGCCGTGGTTGGCAGCTCACCTAGGAGAAGGAAATCTCAGATCTCAAACCCCTGCTGCCTTGTGGCTGTACCCAATCACGGGAAGGCTTTGGGTGTAAAGCCCGATGGAAAAATCCAGAGCTGGAGTCTCTAAAGCAGTCCTGCATTGAGTTCAATGCTGACTGGCAACTCCTGCTATGCGGCCAGTACCAAATGTATCAGTCTCTGCCATTCCTTAGGGTTCATCAGTTGTGTGGAGAGGGGGAGCTTGCTTTCCATATCGTACTGCCCAGGCTTGCGTATCTAGACAGATGGGATGCAATATCCATGGTGATCTCTGACCGATGGAGGCCTCAGCCTCAGCAGTTTTAAAAATATGTAACTTTTATCATTACACTTTATCTTTGGGATATTACAGCTTGATGCTGTTACAGCTCAGAGTGTTGGAGTTTGGAGTTCAACCGCAGGTCTAAAAAACGCACTGATTAGTGGGTTAGCTGGTTATTTTAAATTCTCCCATGAATCGGCTAAGGGTTAAATTGGTGGATTCATAGGTGGCCTTAAGCATCTGGGGGCCATTTTCAAGAGTTAATGTGGGGCCCTACTCCCGCTTCCCAAAAAAAAGAAAGAATAAAAACGAATATTCAATTTGGTTTGCATCAATAATGGTATAATTTTGGACTTAAACGTTGATGCATTATATGCACTTTCAGCATAATGAACAGACAGCTCAACATGATCCAAACAATTCTCTTAATTAAAAACTGAAACAATGACATTTTTTGCTTTGGAGTGAGAAGCCTTGCCCTTTTCAGCAACTAGTCTGCATTGAATAGTCATTGTCATAGTCATAGTCATACCTTATTGATCCTGGGGGAAGTTGGTTTGGCATTATGTGTTAGGTATCAGCTGACATAAGAACAGCTTAAACAATTTCCCTCTAATTAAATTAATAACAAAAGCAATATCATATTTAATGAAAATTCACACTTTATTTATTCAACGAACAGTGTCTGAAAGTTAACTACTGGAAGTTTACAACAAACTGCATCTTGCTCTCTTTCAGCACCACGGTCAGCTCGCGTAAGGCCTGGAGAGCGAACTGGAGGAGAGTAAGAGAGAGAGGGAGAGAGGGGATGCAAGCGGGAGAGAGAAATTACGATTTGTGGAAACGCCGCCTAATCGCCTGTACACATTTTGAGTGAAATACGTGGTTTATTTTATTATTTTAATTATAAACTTTATTTCTGCTAAAAATGTGTTAAAAGACTTACCACTAGAACTTCACCACCCTCCTGTGCTTGAGTGCTGAGAATGCTTTAATGAGCTCATCTTTGTCCAGCGATCTTGCTATTTCATGCTCAATTGATATCTGAGCGAGAGCTGACAGAAGCTCCTGGAGCATGGTTGTCCTCAGATGCGTTTTGATGAGCTTTAGCCTCGAAAAACTTCTCTCTCCACTCGCTACAGACACAGGCACTGTCAGCATGAGTCTTAGAGCAACGGTGAGGTTAGGATACAGTTCAACCAGATTGTTGCTGTAAATGTAGCTCAGAATCTGCAGGCCAGTGGTTTCTTTTGCAGGCACGGCACTGACAGCAGCCGACACCTCGCGCAAAAGGTCCTCATCATCCACATCACCAAGTGTCCTCTCCATGTTTACGCAGCTGTCTTTCAGTGTGCAACTTTGGGTGGCTTTTTTTCATTTCCTCTCTTCCATAAATGAAGCCAAACAGACTGTAAAATGACTCCATCAGCTTGAAGCGCTCACTAATGCCTGTGATGGCAGAGTCCACTAGTAGAAGGAAAACTTCTCTCTTGTACCGTTCCTCGGGTGCCACTGTCAGGGAAGGACCTGCACTTTGGGACTCATACTGGAACTGGCATTTTGGTTTTCTGATTTGTGCAGTAGGAAAGACCATTGGCATCCCTATCTCTTCAGCTATGTCTCTGGCATCTGTTTGGGTGGATGAAAGGCCGTTCCCTCTGTATTCCTGGAGAAATTTCAGAACATATTCCACCTCGCGCTGTAGCACATCGATTCCCACTTGTGGGCTCTGGAGCATAAACACAAAATACTCTGCGGACGCTGGGGTCAAAGCAACACTCACAACACGCTGGAGGAACTCAGCAGGTCGGGCAGCATCCGTGGAAATGATCAGTCAACGTTTCCGGCCGGAACCCTTTGTCAGGACTGTAGAGGGAAGGGGCAGAGTCCCTATAAAGAAGGTGGGGGGAGGGTGGGAAGGAGAAGGCTGGTAGGTTCCAGGTGAAAAACCGGAAAGGGGAAAGATAAAGGGGTGGGGGAGGGGAAGCAGGGAGGTGATAGGCAGAAAAGGTGATGAAGGAATCGGGGAAAGCACAATGGGTAGTAGAAGGAGGTGGAACCATGAGGGAGGTGATAGGCAGCTGAGGGAGGGGGCAGAGTGACATAGGGATAGGGGAAGTGGAGGGGGGAGGGAATTACCGGAAGTTGGAGAATTCTATGTTCATACCAAGGGGCTGGAGACTACCTAGACGGTATATGAGGTGTTGTTCCTCCCACCTGAGTTTAGCCTCATCATGGCAGTAGAGGAGGCCATGCATGGACATATCTGAATGGGTGTGGAAAGCAGAGATGAAGTGGGTGGCTACTGGGAGATCTTGTCTGTTGTGGCGGATGGAGTGGAGGTGCTCGACGAAGCGGTCCCCCAGTCTGCGTCGGGTTCCACTGATGTAGAGGAGGCCGCACCGGGAGCACCGGATGCAATAGATGACCCCAACAGACTCACAAGTGAAGTGTTGCCTCACTTGGAAGGACTGTTTGGGGTCCTGAATGGTGGCAAGAGAGGAGGTGTAGAGACAGGTGTAGCACTTACGCTTACAGGGATAAGTGCCGGGTGGGAGATCTGTGGAGAGGGACGTGTGGATCAGGGAGTCGCAGAGGGACCGATCCCTGCGGGAAGCGGAGAGGGGTGGAGAGGGAAAGATGTGCTTAGTGGTGGGGTCCTGTTGAAGGTGGCGGAAGTTGTGAAGGATAATGTGCAGGATCTGGAGGCTGGTGGGGTGGTAGGTGAGGACAAGGGGAACTTTGTCCCTGTTGTGGTGGCGGGAGGATGGGGTGAGAGTCAAAGTGCAGGAAATGGAGAAGATGCGGGTGAGGGCATCATTGATGACGGCAGAAGGGAAACCATGATCCTTAAAGGTAGAGGACATTTGAGATGTCCTGGAACGGAAAACCTCATCCTGGGAGCAGATATGGCGGAGATGGAGGAACTGGGAATAGGGAATAGCATTTTTGCATGTGGTGGGGTGGGAAGAGGTATAGTTGAGGTAGTTATGAGAGTCAGTGGGCTTGTAGAAGATGTCGGTGGACTGTCCACTTCTGCTGTTTCCCTCATAGTTCCACCTCCTTCTACTACCCACTGTGTTTTCCCCTATTCCTTCTTCACCTTTCCTGCCTATCACCTCCCTGCTTCCCCTCCCCCACCCCTTTATCTTTCCCCTTACTGGTTTTTCACCTGGAACCTACCAGCCTTCTCCCTCCCACCTTCTTTATAGGGCCTCTGCCCCTTCCCTCTACAGTCCTGACAAAGGGTTCCGGCCGGAAACGTTGACTGATCATTTCCACGGATGCTGCCCGACCTGCTGAGTTCCTCCAGCGTGTTGTGAGTGGGGCTCTGGAGCAGCTAGCTGACACGATTCACCTCATGTAAAACGTTGTACCGGATGATAACAGTCAGCAGGAATTTCCATGACATGATCTCCTGTTCTAGGCCTCTGGCTGCAGATGTGGTTTCACTGTCACCTTTCTGTGTGGCATGTTCAATCAGTGACAGGAGCTCATTGCCAACATTGGGAAGCTGGTAACGCAGGAGTTTCACACTTTCCACGCGGCACTCCCATCGCGTGTGGGATATGGCCTTGAGGGTCATCTGTGGCACGTTCTGCTTGAAAAGCTCCCATCTCTGTGTCGATGAGCTGAATAGTGTGTATAGACGTTGCAGCACCCCAAAGAAGCCCACAGACTCCACTGTTGATTTTGCAGCATCGACAATGACTAGGTTTAGGCTGTGGCTGGCGCATGGCATGAACAGTGCTTTCTTGTTAATATCTAGCACCCTCTTCTGCACCCCGCTGTTTTCCCCCGCATATTGCTGCCGTTATCATATGCCTGCCCCCGGCATTTTGAGATATCTAATCCTAACTTCTCCATATGCGTTAAGAAAACGTCGGTTAGGCCTGCACCTGGTGTGTCAAGCACTGGTAGGAAACGGACAAAATGCTCACTAACAGTAGCTCCGACATTTACTCGGCATGTGACAATGTGCAGTGTCACAGAGAGCTGCTCTATGTGTGCAGCGTCAGTGGTGCAGTCCATTATCACCGAGTAGTAACGTGATTGTTTTACTCTCTCTGTTATTGCTTCCAGTGTCTTGTCTCCAATAAGTGTGATGAACTCATTTTGTATGATTTTCCCCATGTAGTGGTCAGCAATCTCTTTTTTCTCTGCTCGCCTGACATGTTCGCTCATCACTGGGTGGAACTCGGCAAGCAGCTCCACCAGACCTAGAAAGTTCCCATTATTTGGTTCATGTAGAGTGGAATTGTGGCCACGGAAAGCGAGGTTTCGTTCTGCAAGGTGACAGACTATGGAAATGAACCTCTTCATGACATCATTCCAGTGTTTTTTTTCCAGCATTTGCATTTCTTGGTACGTGCTGTCAATGGCACTGTGCGTTCTTAAGTGCGTTTCCAGCTCGTGCCAGTGATCCATGTTGGCATGGTGCGCATTTGACTTCTCATGATCCTGGAGTGTGAGAGTGAGTCGCTCCCACACTCTGAAACCTCCGCAAGTGAGACTGTGATTTCGCTTGCCAAATAGGGTAGGGTACAGTAGAAACAGAAGATTGAATCAGATGATTCTGAGTACACTAACCATGACCTACGAATGGTTTCTCCATTTTTCATCTTCATATCTGTCCTTGGTAAAACGACAGCGTGATTGGCTCTGTGGAAAGGTAATGTCCTCCAACTGAACGGGACCTCTCCTAACAATGTCGATCCGTTGGTCGCTGGTAATATGCGTTGGCCAGCGTGCTGGATCGGTCTCTGTGAATGTTAGTGGGGCTTTCTCTCTGTCTGGTGTGCTGGTGGCGGCATCTCCCTCACCTGTCTCAGTTGTAGGACTGTCATCGTGCTGTGGTGCTTGTTCATCAAACAAAGTTTGGTCATCATTATCACCATCTGTTTGAGTAGAATTGTTCTTCTCATTTTCATTGCTCTGATTATCAGTATCTCCTGTATCGCTTACACTGTCACTTGGCACTGCAGTCCCATGCTGTGACAATAGTGCAGCAGCAACTGCAGTCGACGGGCCTTTTACAGATGCTGGACCAAAGAAAGATGTAACTTTTGGGAGACTATTTAGACATTTTGTTTTGTTGTCTAATATTTTCCATTTATCAGCACCACTAGGATAGGAGCGTTTCATTGTCCTCTCATTGAAATATAGCTTTCTTTGCTAGGAGCAATGTTTACAAGTGAAATAAATTCCTTAATATATTTTCTCAGATGTCAGTCAGCGAGCGTCCTCTGGTGGTTCGGCTGGCAATAGCAGGAGAATATTGTGGCGTCTGGGAGCTGTGCTTTAAATTTTTGCATGTCAGTCGGGAGCCCCTTGGAGGGCGGTGCCCGTTTCAGTTGAAACAGGTGAAACATAGCTAAGGCAGCTTATGGGTGGATTGCTTGGTGGCATGGTTCAAATGGCCTATTCTGCGCTGTATCACTATAAAGAATTCTATAAACAAATATATAAATAAATATTTGATGAAGAGAATCAAGTTCTTAAATGCAGCTAAAATAAATTGTTCCTTGTCTGCAGTTAGCTGGAAAAACACATCTTTGTAATTTAGAGTGGAACAGATTGTGTTCTACATATAAAACCCATTCCCTTCAGTATCCTGTTCAAAACTGGATGCACGGGTGGATTCTTTAGGTATACAGATTTTGTTTGAGGACTGTTAATTGTTGCCAGCTCTAGTTTCTGTAATTTACAGGGCTATGACATGAAAGGCTGAAATTTGTCGCTGGTGCTTATTAATATATGGCAGGCATCTGAGCCTGCTACTGGTGAGCTGATGTTGATGAAATGACAGTTCAATATCCTATTAGACTATATCCCATTTTCCCTTTTTATTCCTATTTGTACAATTATCAGCATATAATGTTGTGATGTTCTGGTTAATTTTTGGATAAATTGTATCTGTGTTGGGTGTAAGGGCAAATTAAATTATGGACATTGCTCATTTTTAACAGTGATGATTTATGTTTGTTTTTCTCTGCATCTTATCAAAGTCAAAACATAATTCTTCTTCTTAAGTTCATTATCCCTTCTGGGGCACAAGCCGCCGACAGCAACTCGTCAGAGTTCTCAGTCTTGGTCCGAAGGTTGATTGGCCCTATGGCTTCTGCTTTCGCCTCATGACTATATACAGTGGCATGCAAAAGTTTGGGTACCCCAGTCAAAATTTCTGTTACTGTGAATAGCTAAGTGAGTAAAAGATGAACTGATTTCCAAAAGGTATAAAGTTAAAGGTGACACTTTTTTTTAATATTTCAAGCAAGAAAACTTTTTTATTTCCATCTTTTACAGTTTCAAAATAACAGAAGAGGAAAAGGGCCGGAAGCAAAAGTTTGAGCACCCTGCATGGTGGTATTTAGTAACACCCCCTTTGATAAGTATCACAGCTTGTAAACGCCTTTTGTAGCCAGCTAGAGTCTTTAAATTCTTGTTTGGGGGATTTTCACCCATTTTTCCTTGCAAAAGGCTTCTAGTTCTGTGAGATTCTTGGGCTGCCTTGCATACACTGCTCTTTTGAGGTCTATCCACAGATTCACAAAAAGTCCTATTCAAAAGGTTCAAAGAAACATCTAAACAAGCCTGATGCATTTTGGAAACAAGTCCTGTGGACTGATGAAGTTAAAGTAGAATTTTTTGGCCACAATGAGCAAAGGTATGTTTGGAGAAAAAAGGGTGCAGAATTTCATGAAAAGGACCCCTCTCCAACTGTTGAGCACGGGGGTGAATCAATCATGTTTTGGGCTTGTGTTGCAGCCAGTGGCACAGGAATATTTACTGATAGAGGGAAGAATGAATTCAATTAAATACCAGAAAATTCTGGAAGCAAACATCACACCGTCTGTAAAAAAGACAAAGATGAAAAGAGGATGGCTTCTACAACAGGATAATGACCCTAAACACACCTCAAAATAAACAATGGACTACCTCAAGAAGTGCAAGCTGAAGGTTTTGCCATGGCCCTCACAGTCACCTGACCTAAACATCGTGGATAGACCTCAGAAGAGCAGTGCATGCAAGACGGTCCAAGAATCTCACAGAACTAGAAGCCTTTTGCAAGGAATGAATGGGCAAAAATCCTCCAAACAAGAATTGAAAGCCTCTTAGCTGGCTACAAAAAGCATTTAGAAGCTGTAATACTTGCCAAAGGGGATGTTACTAAGTACTGCCATGCAGGGTGCCCAAACTTTTGCTTTGGGCTCTTTTCCTTTTTTGTTATTTTGAAACTATAAAAGATGGAAATAAGAAATGTTTAATCTCATTATGAGTTTGGAAGTCTTTTATATCTATGTTACTTAAAATTCATTTTATATATGCTGATGAACATTTTTCCAATCTCTTTGTACCAACTTTGTTATTGAGTTTATAATTTTGAAAAATTAATAAATAGATTTAAAAAGAAAGAAAGATGGAAATAAGAAAGTTTTCTGCTTGAAATATCAAAGAAATGTGTCATCTTTAACCTTATGCCTTTTGGAAATCAGTTCATCTTTTACTTGCTTAGCTATTCACAGTAACAGAAATTTTGACCAGGGGTGCCCAAACTTTTGCATACCACTGTACATCTTCTAAACAAAGATCTTCCCTCTCTCAGGGATAAGGTCTGTAGAACTGTTTTTTTTAATGGGAAGGGGTGTTAGCCCCATGCCCAACCCTCCTCCATTTACAGCCAAATCTGGGCTGTCCATGGCGGTGTTCCAAAACATTTGTGCTGTATTTATAGTGTTGGTGATTAGAGAATGCTGAATGGCAAATGTGAATGAAAAATTGTGTACAGGACTGCCAAGTTAAGCAGAGGCTTGTCAGGGAAGGTTTGAAGTCCTGTGGATACAAAGAGACATGAAGAAGCTGTCACAAAAATATGAAATATTCCTGTTGGTGCTGCTGCCTAATGCTTGCTTGGTAGAAGAACAAGCTGGACTAGGACATTCAGGGCCTTGGGCTATGTTATTATTTTTCTTTTCTCTTTGTCACTATGTTTTTCTGAAATCATAACTATTTGTGCTATTTGTGCTGTGTGTTATGTGCAGTGTGCTGTGCGCTGTTGGCAATGTGTTTTGCACCTTAGCCCTGGGGGGGGAATGCTCTTTCATTCAGCTATATTCATGTTTGGTTGAATTAAGTTTGAACCATCCTTAGAAGTGAAGCATTTCCATACTAGGGAATGGGACACATTTCCATTACTGCCTTTTATTTCAAGTAGATCAAACACAGTTTAAATCCTCTGGCTTTTGACAGTGGGTGAACTAACAGAAAATCTAGTCTGCAAGGTAGATTATCGCTATACAGAATTACTAAGTAAAAAACTTAGAAAAATCTGTCACAATCTCTCAGTTCACATCAGTAACCTCCATGCTTTCAAAATGCATAGCAATAACAGGTTTAAAGTATCTTTCAAGTTTGTCCTCAGTGACAAACTTTTTACAGTTCAATTGCCCAGCACATTATTTCCCATTTACCCTCTTTATTCACCATTGTGCTACAGCAATGGTACAAATAGATGATGAGACAAACTGAATGTCTGGCAGGTGCAAGGTTCCGAAGCGTATTATGTCATGAGTGTTATTTATCTTTAGTTATTTATCCCTTAGTGAGCCTGCTTGCAATTATTGTGACTTCATTTTGCCATTGTTGCTGACTCTGTGTCACGTGGGGTGTAGACTCTAAGAGGTTACATTATAACTACACAGTTATACAGTTCTGGTCAGTATTTCTTTTCCAGTACTTGTGCCATTACTGGATAAGTGTGGTGTACAGGCAGACCAAGATGTGATATCTTGGTAACATAACTGGTGGACGTTGATTTAAATTATTTTAGTGGCAGGTTTAGAAGGGAAATGAGGAATACTTTTGATAACACTGAGAAATATTGGACTTAGAACTCATTATTTGAAAGAGTGGAAAAGGCATAAGCCCTTAGCAGATTTATGAAGTCCCTGGAATACTTGAAGAACCATGACGAGCAGGATTTCTGATCCAGTGCTTGAAGGAAGCCATTCTGTACATCTGTGCCAGCTCATAGACCAAAATCTGTGCTGTCACCCTACCTTATAAAGAACTTCTCCATTACTGATGCAGCTGTCACTCACTTTTCAACATTGCATTCTAGATGGTAACATCCCACTTTGTAAAAGTAATTCTCATCATGTCCTTGCTTTTTTAACTGGCTGCCTTAAATCTGTGATTGTGCCAACTGGATGAGGGCCCTTAACTCAAAATGTTTACTGTCTGTCCGTTGCTGCCTAACTTACTGAATTCCTCCAGCATTTTGTGTGTTCCCACGATCCTTTAGATAGTTCTTATTTAGTTTCATTGAGTTGTACAACACAGCAGCAGGCTTTTCAGCCCGTCACGTGCATGCCAATCCTTTTGCCCCTCCAGACTAATTGCAATTGCTTTGTCTTCCTGTGCCTTGTCTATTCAACATGTAATTGCACTTGATTCTAGCAGCTGCTTTGGCAGTAAATTTCCACTTCCTGTGTAAAAGACAGGGAGTTAACCCTAAGACCCATTTTAAAATAATTGTGCTTGAAACCCTTACCACCAGAAAAAGATTCTATCTATCCTATCCACGCCTCTAAATTTTATATTCTTATCCCTCTGCTTCAGGGAAGACCAACTCTGCCTGTCCAATATCTTTCAAACCCAGCCACATTCTGGGAATCTCCTCTATAGCCTCAGCTATAGACTCCTTTAATGTGGCAACCAACTGCAAACAATATTCCAAGTGCAGGCTAAACAGTATTGTTTATTCTTGAGACATGGTCCCTAAAAGACTTGGATATTTCAGAGAGGTCTCATGAGCCCACACATTTAAAAGATTCCATATCATTCTCCTGAAGAAAACAAGAATATCCTCATTTCCCCACTGGTAAATTGATTATTTGGTCGTAGTCGCATCGCTGCTGCCTGGCTGCAGATTTGAAGTTGAAATTCTCAAACTTTATTTGTATTCGGATGGGAATTAAAATTGGTTTCTTATTGTCACATGTATCAACAATGAAAATATTATAGTGAAACAGAGCTAGAATAAGGTAAAACAATATCAATGCAGAACAAAGTGTAAAAGTTACCGAGAAAGTGCAGTGGAAGCGATAAAATGCAAGATCAGAACAAGGCAGACAGTGAGGCCTAGAGTCCAAAGTATTGTTCGAGAGCTCCATTCAAAAGTCTGATAATAGTGAAATAGAAGCTGTGAAATTTTTTTCAGTACTTGAGTGTCTTGAGATAATGAAGTAAACTGTTCAATTGTCTCTCTTTCATTTATCAATTAGTCTTTCTGAAAACTAATTGTTACCTTAATCACCTGCAGTATATTACTGATAATAGAACCTGATTAATAATTCAACATAGCTGTTTCCATCAGGACTTTAATCCAGTTGTTGTCAATTATTTCCCAAAGTACTAGTGTGTTGCCTTGAGGGAATAAGTTAACCTTTCTAATTTATCAATAGTTTTATTTGCATTAGTAGCACTGGGATCTCTGGTCTTGTGCTATTTTTAGTAGAGCAATGAGAGTGTTTGCTCCACTCCACAATATTAACTCATCAGCAGCAATTGTGGGTGAGGGCAATGGAGATTACTTCAGAGTTGAGAAATGAAAATAATTCTGTTATATATTTTTGGTTTTGTATTAGAAACCTAGGGACCAATGTGTCATTACAGGTGAGTGGAGGAAAGGACATGAAGTAAGAAGTTGGGAGGTGATGGACGGAAGAGGTAAAGGGTCAAAGAGGAAGAGAGTGTGGTAGGAGTACTATCTGGAGCCAGTGCTGGAGAAGTGGAAGAGGCAGGAGCACAGAGAGTGGTGGATGTCTGGAAGGAAGAGGTGATACAGGCAGATAAATTTGCAACATTTAAATGATATTTTGATAAGTACAGTGGTGCTAGAAAGTTTCTGAACCCTGTAGAATTTTCTCTCTTTCCGCATAAATGTGACCTAGAATGTGATCAGATCTTCACGCAAGTCTTAAAACTAGATAAAGAGAACCCAGTTAAATAAATAACACAAAAACATTATACTTGTTCATTTATTTATTGAAAAAAGTATCCAATATTACATGTATTTGTTGGAAAAAGTATGTGAACCTTTGCTTTCAGTAAATGGTGTGACCCCCTTGTACATCAATAACTTCAACCAAACGTTTCTGGTAACTGTTGATCAGTCCTGCACATTGGCTTAGAGGAATTTTAGGTCATGGCTCCTTACAAAACTGCTTCAACTCTGGGATGTTGGTGGGCTTCCTTGCATGAACTGCTTGCTTCAGACCCTTCCACAATATTTCTGTGGGTCTAAGGTCAGGACTTTGACTCGGCCATTCCAAAATGTGAATTTCTTTTTTTTAAACCATTCTATTGTTGATTTACTCTTGTCTTTCAGATCATTGTCTTGCATTATCCAACTTCTATTAAGCTTCAGATGACAGACTGCTACCCTGACATTCTCCTGTAAAATGTATTGATATTATTTTGAATTCATTTAGATCTCTGTCTCGGAGGCCGATGTTAGACTGTCTTTAAAGAGAGTGAACCCTCGCAAGGCAGAAGGTCCCAACGGAGTACCTGGTAAGGCTCTGAAAACCTGTGCCAACCTACTGGCGGGAGTATTCAAGGACATTTTCAACCTCTCACTGCTACGGGCAGCAGTTCCCACTTGCTTCAAAAAGACAACAATTATACCAGTGCCAAAGAAGAATAATGTGGGCTGCTTTAATGACTATCTCCTGGTAACACTCCCATCGACAGTGATGAAACACTTTGAGAGGTTGGTTATGACTAGACTGAACTCCTGCCTCAGCAAAGACCTGGACCCATTGCAATTTGCCTATCGTCACAATAGGTCAACGGCAGATGCAATCTCCATGGCTCTTCACATGGCTTTAGACCACCTAGACAACACAAACACCTACGTCAGGATGCTGTTCATCGACTATACCTCAGCATTTAGTACCATCATTCCCACAATCCTGATTGAGAAGTTGCAGAACCTGGGCCTCTGTACCTCTCTCTGTATTTGGATCCTTGACTTCCTAACTGGAAGAGCACAGTCTGTGCGGATTGGTGACAACATATTCTCTTTGCTGATGATCAACACTGGCACACCTCAGGGATGTGTGCTTAGCCCACTGCTCTACTCTCTATATACATGTGACTGTGTGGCTAGGCATAGCTCAAATACAATCTACAAATCTGCTGACGATACAACCATTGTTGGTCGTGACAAGAGGGCGTACAAGAGTGAGCTATGCCAACTAGTGGAATGGTGCTGCAACAACAACCTGGCACTCAATGTCAGTAAGACGAAAGAGCAGATTGTGGACTCCAGGAAGGATAAGACGAAGGAACACATACCAATCCCAATAGAGGGATCAGAAGTGGAGAGAGTGGGTATCAAGATCTCTGAGTATCTAACATTGTCTCAATACACTGATGTAGTCATAAAGAAAGCAAGAGAGCGGCTATACTTCATTAGGAGTTTGAAGCAATTTGGCATGTCAACAAATACACTCAAAAGCTTCTATAGTTGTATCGTGGAGAGCATTCTGACAGGCTGCATCACTGTCTGGTATGGAGGGGCTACTGCACAGGACCGAAAGAAGCTGCAGAAGGATGTAAATCTAGTCAGCTCTATCTTGGGCACTACCTACAAAGTACCCAGGACACCTTTAGGGAGCGGTGTCTCAGAAAGGCAGCGTCCATTATTAAAGACCTCTAGCACCCAGGGCATGCCCCTTTCTCAATGTTACCATCAGGTAGGAGGTACAGAGGCCTGAAGGCACACACTCAGCGATTCAGGAACAGCTTCTTCCCCTCTGCCATCCGATTCCTGAATGGACTTTGAAGCTTTGGACACTACATCACTTTTTAAAATATACAATATTTCTGTTTTTGCGCATTTTTAAATAATCTATTCAATATACGTAGTTGATTTACTTGTTTATTTATTATTATGTTTTATTTTATTTTTTTTTCTCTCTCTGCTAGATTATGTATTGCATTGAACTGCTGCTGCAAAGTTGACAAATTTCATGTCGCATGCCGGTGATAATAAACCTGATTCTGATTCTGATTCTCAACGATTGCAAGCTGTCCGGATCCTGAGGCAGTAAAGTAGTCCCAAGCCATGATGCTCCTGCCACCATGCTTCACAGCTGGGATGAGGTTTTGCTGTTGATATGGGGTGCCCCTTTTCCTCCAAACTTAGAAGTTCAACTTGCGTCCCATCTGTCCACAGAACATTGTCCCAGAAGCATTCTAGAACATCCAGGTGTTCTTTTGCAAACTTGAGATGTATAGCTATTTTTTTGCGGAGAGCAGTAGTTTCCTCTGTGGTGTCCTTCCCTGTTCAGTGTTTTTCTTATAGTGGACACATGACCAGAGACTTTAGCAAGTTCTAGAGATTTCTGCAGGTCTTTTTACTGTTATCCTTCAGTTCTTTTTCACCTCCTTCAGCATTGCCCATTGTGTTGTTAATGAGATCTTTGTAGGATGCCCACTCCTAGGGAGAGTAGCAACAGTACTGTGTTTCCTCCATTTGTAAACAATTTCTCTTACTGTGGACTGATGAACACTCAGGTCTTTAGAAATGATTTTGTAGCCTTTTCCAGCTTTGTACAACTCTACAATTCTTCTTCTGAGGTCCACTGAAAGTTGTTTTGATGCACATAAGCTTTTCTTCCTTGAGAAGCGAGGGAGGAGATTGCCGAGCCTCTGACAATGATCTTTGCATCATCAATGAGGACGGGAGAGTTTCCGGAGGATTGGAGAGTTGCGGATGTTGTTCCTTTATTCAAGAAAGGGAGTAGAGATAGCCCAGGAAATTATAGGCCAGTGAGTCTTACCTCAGTGGTTGGTAAGTTGATGAAGAAGATCCTGAGAGGCAGGATTTATGAACATTTGGAGAGGCATAATATGATTAGGAATAGTCAGCATGGCTTTGTCAAAGTTAGGTCATGCCTTACAAGCCTGATTGAATTTTTTGAGGACGCAACTAAACACGTTGATAAAGGTTGAGCCGTAGATGTAGTGTATATGGATTTTAGCAAGGAACCCTATGCAAGGCATATTGAGAAAGTAAGGAGGCATGGGATCCAAGGGGACGTTGCTTTGTGGATCCAGAACTGGCTTGCCTGCAGAAGGCAAAGAGTGGTTGTAGACGGGTCATATTCTGCATGGAGGCCAGTGACCAGTGGTGTGTTTCAGGGATCTGTTCTGGGACCCCTGCTCTATGTGATTTTTATAAATGAACTGGATGAGGAAGTGGAGGGATGGGTTAGTAAATTTGCTGATGACGTAAAGGTTGGGGGTGTTGTGGATATTGTGGAAGGCTGTTGGAAGTTACAACGGGACATTCATAGGATGCAAAACTGGGCTGAGAAGTGGCAGATGGCGTTCAACCTAAATAGGTGTGATATGGTTCATTTTGGTAGGTCAAATATGATGGCAGAATATAGTATTAATGGTAAGACTCTTGGCAGTGTGGAGGATCAGAGGGATCTTGGGGTCTGAGTCCGTGGGACACTCAAAGCTGCTACGCAGGTTGACTCTGTGGTTAAGAAAGCATACGGTGCATTGGCCTTCATCTATCGTGGGATTGAGTTTAAGAGCCAAGAGGTAATGTTACAGTTATATAGGACCCTGGTCAGACCCTACTTGGAGTACTGTGCTCAATTCTGGTCACCTCACTACCAGAAGGATGTGGACACCATAGAAAGGGTGCAGAGGAGATTTACAAGGATGTTGCCTTGGGGAGCATGCCTTATGAGAATAGGTTGAGTGAACTTGGCCTTTCTTCCTTAGAGCGACAGAGGATGAAAGTTGATCTGATAGAGGTGTATAAGATAATGAGAGGCATTGATCGTGTGGATAGTCAGAGGCTTTTCCCCAGGGCTGAAATGGCTAGCACGAGAGGGCATAGTTTTAAGGTGCTTGGAAGCAGGTACAGAGGAAATGTCAGGAGTAAGTTTTTTTACACAGAGAGTGGTGAGTGCGTGGAATGGTGGAGGCGGATATGATAGGGTCTTTTAAGAGACTTCTGGATAGGTACATGGTAAAGCCTAGGTAGTTCTAAGGTAGGGGCATGTCTGGCACAGCTTTGTGGGCCGAAAGGCCTGTATTGTGCTGTAGGTTTTTCTATGTTTCTATGAGAAGAGCAGGCTCTGTCAGTGACCTGACTTTGTCTGTCTTCTTTTTAAGAGGGTAGGGCACCACTACAACCCACATCCCCAATCTCATCTCAGTGATTTGAACACTTGACTCTAAATAGCTTTTGGAGAAGGCATTATCCCAGAGGTTCACACACATTTCCCAACAAACACATGTAATATTAGATAATTTTTCTTAATATGTAAATGAACAAGTTTAACATTTTTGAGCTATTTATATAATTGGGTTCTCTTTATCTAGTTTTAGGACTTGCATGAAGATCTGATCACATTTTAGGTCATATTTATGTAGAAATAGAGAAAATTCTGCAGGGTTTGCCAACTTTCTAGCACCATTATTCATGGATGGGAAAGCTGTAGAGGGGTATTGGCCAAATGTGCTTAAAGATTTCAGAATGTTTCTGTCTAGTCAAGTTTAGCCAAAGAGTCTGTTTCACTATTTTATAATGCAATAATTTTTTGGAAATTTTGCCAATGAAGACCATGGGGATTCATTCACTGAATGTGTGCAAGAGGGTGACTGATCGATGTTTAGATAATAAGGGATTTGGAGTTGGTGATTTAAAGCAGGACTGAGGCTTATAACATTATGAGAGGCATAGATAGTGTAGGTAGCCAGACTTTTTTTTCCCTAGGAGAGATGTTTTGAATATTAGAGGGAATAGCTTTAAGATGAGAGGGGAAAGTGGAAAGGGGATTTGTGGGCAACACTTTTTTTTTACATACAGAGTGATAGGCACCTTGGAGCATGCTACCAGGGACAGTGGAGGAAGCCAATACAGTCATGACATTCAAGAAGTTTTCAGATAGCCACATTGCAGTGACCAATCAGAATCAAATTTAATATGTCTGGCATATGTATTGAAATTTGTTGTTTTGTAGCACCAGTTCACTGTAATACACAGTAATAAAAACTATAAATTACAGTAAGAAATATATACAATATATTAAAAAATAAGTAGTGCAAAAGAGAGTCAAAAATACTGAGATAGTGGTTATGGGTTAATTGTCTGTTGAGAAATCTGAGGGCAGAAGGAAAAAGCTGTTCCTGAAACATTGAGAGAAACTCTGTCTCCAATAATTTTACTCTCGTACAATGCAGGGAGGGCCCATTAAATGATTCCTAGGTAAAGTTATCACATCCGTTCAACACCTGTCCTTGATATTTTTCCAGTACTGTTGCTGAGTGGCCTTCACTAAGTTTTAAGGCACCTCCTTCAGCACTGCATATAAATAAATTTCTGCTGTTTCTTTTAGGAAACAGTTTGCATTTGTGGCCTCTGATTCGGTAGAATTGCTGACTTACAGCTCCAGAGATCTGAATTCAATTCTGATTTCCAGGGTTATCGGGATTCTGCATGTTATCCCCGATGGGTTTCCCTTGGTGCTCTGGTTTCCTCCCACTTCTCAAAGAAAAGGTTTGGAGATGCAAGAAAGTACAGACACTGGGGTCTGGAGCAAAAGAGAAACTGCTGGATGAACCCAACGGATAGGGCAGCATCTGAGGAGATAGAGGGATAATCAACATTTCAGGTCAAGGCTCTACACCAGAACTACAAACCTGTTTGACAGGTTAATTGGACACTAAGTTGCTTCTAGTGGAAGTGGCACCAACCTCAACCTCCCTGATGGATGGTGGATCATCAGGCTGGATGGTGGGTCACTGAACATAGAACAGTACAGGCCCTTTGGCCTACAGTGTTGTGCTAACCTTTTAACTTACTCCAAGATCAGTCTAACCTTTCACCCCCACATACTTCTCCCAGTCTCTGTCAACCATGTGCCTATCTAAGAGCCTCTTACATGTCCCTTATGTATCTACCTCTACCACCATCCCTGGCAGGGCAATCCATGCACTCACCGTTCTCACTGTTGGAAAAAATCTACCTCTGACATTCCCATATACTTCTATCTAATCACCGTAACCATGTGCCCTCTCATATTAGCGATTGTCAACCTGGGAAAAAGGTGCTGGCTGTCAACTCTGCCTATGCCTCATCATACTATAACACACCTCTTTAAAGTCTAAAATCTTCACTTGCCTCAAAGTTCAAAGTAAGTTTGTTATCAAAGTACATATATGTCACCATATACAACCCTGAGATTCATTTTCTTCCAGGCATTCACAGTAAATACAAGAAACACAATAGAATCAATGAAAGACAGCACCCAATAGGATGCACGAGCAACTAATATGCAAAAGACAACAAACTGCAAGTATAAAAAGAAATAATAAAAATATTAATAACAAATAAATAGGCAATAAATATTGAGAACATGAGATGAAAAGTCCTTGAAAGTGAATCCTTAAGTTGTGGGAACGGTTCATTGGTGGGCAAATACGGCTGCCTCCAAAAACTCCCCTCCATGTGGTATTTGGTTCATATTAGCATATAAGCCATGACCCCAATCTATGAATCTACAATAGGGCTGATCCCATTGTAGGCTGGCATCAAAGAAGGCTGTATCTTTGCCCTTGCACTTATCTTGATCTTTGTAGCTACAATGCTGCAAATTTACCGCAGGACAGGAAGTAGTCTTTAGAACTGACAGGAAGCTGTTCAATCACGAGTGACTACAGACCAGAATCAAGGTTACCTGAACATCTGTAACCAAGCTGCAGTGTGTTCGGTGGGTGGCTCCCCTCCCCTGCCCCAAATTGATTCTCTTCCTTGAGTAACACACAAAAAGTGACGGAGAAACTCAGCAGGTCAGGCAGCATCATTGGAGGGGAATAAACAGTTGACATTTCAGACCGAGACACTTCATCAGGACGGGAAAGAAAGCGACAGAGCCAGAATAAAGGGGTAAGGGGAGGGGAAGGAATACAAGTTGGCAGATTTGCGAGAAGGAGATGGCGTTTTTGCAAGAGACAGGGTGAGAAGAGGAATAGTCCAGATAGCTGTGAGAGTCAGTAGGCTTATAGTAGACATCAGTGGATAAGCTGTCTTCAGAGACAGAGACAGAAAGATCTAGAAAGGGGAGGGAGGTGTCGGAAATGGACCAGGTAAACTTGAGGGCAGGGTGAAAGTTGGAGGCAAAGTTAATAAAGTCAATGAGTTTACTCCATCCCCTTCTCGCAATTCCTCCGTCTCCGCCGCATCTCCTCTCAGGATGAGGCTTTTCATTCTAGGACGAGGGAGATGTTTTCCTTTTTTAAAGAAAGGGGCTTCCCTTCCTCCACTATCAACTCTGCTCTTAAACACATCTCCCCCATTTCACGTACATCTGCTCTCACTCCATCCTCCCGCCACCCCACTAGGAATAGGGTTCCCCTGGTCCTCACCTACCACCCCACCAGCCTCCGGAGGTCCAACATATTATTCTCCGTAACTTCCACCACCTCCAACGGGATCCCACCACTAAGCACATCTTTCCCTCCCCCTCTCTCTCTGCATTCCGCAGGGATCGCTCCCTACACAACTCCCTTGTCCATTCGTCCCCCCCATCCCTCCCCACTGATCTCCCTCCTGGCACTTATCCGTGTAAGCGGAACAAGTGTACACATGCCTTTACACTTCCTCCCTTACCACCATTCAGGGCCCCAAACAGTCCTTCCAGGTGAGGCATCACTTCACCAGTGAGTTGACTGGGGTGATATACTGCATCCGGTGCTCCCGATGTGGCCTTTTATATATTGGTGAGACCCGACGCAGACTGGGAGACCACTTTGCTGAACATCTACGCTCTGTCCGCCAGAGAAAGCAGGATCTCCCAGTGGCCACACATTTTAATTCCACATCCCATTCCCATTCTGACATGTCTATCCACGGCCTCCTCTACTGTAAAGATGAAGCCACACTCAGGTTGGAGGAACAACACCTTATATTCCGTCTGGGTAGCCTCCAACCTGATGGCATGAACATCTAACTTCCGGTAAGGCCCCACCTCCCCCTCGTACCCCATCTGTTACTTATTTTTATGCACACATTCTTTCTCTCACTCTCCTTTTTCTCCCTCTGTCCCTCTGAATATACCTCTTGCCCATCCTCTGGGTCCCCCCCACCCCGTCTTTCTTCCCGGACGTCCTGTCCCATGATCCTCTCGTATCCCCTTTTGCCTATCACCTGTCCAGCTCTTGGCTCTATCCCTCCCCCTCCTGTCTTCTCCTATCATTTTGGATCTCCCGCTCCCCCTCCCACTTTCAAATCCCTTACTAACTCTTCCTTCAGTTAGTCCTGATGAAGGGTGTCGGCCTGAAACATTGACTGTACCTCTTCCTAGAGATGCCGCCTGGCCTGCTGCGTTCACCAGCAACTTTGATGTGTGTTGCTTGAATTTCCAGCATCTGCAGAATTCCTGTTGTTTGCGTTTAAATTTCATGACATATGACTGATTATATTCTGATTCACCTGAAATTTCTACCACTTTCCTACCCACCAGGAGCAACTTACAGAGACTAAGTTTCATATCTTTGGGATGTGGGAAGCAACTGGAGCATCCAGATTGGTTGCAGAGGGAGCGGGCAAACTTTGCACCAATAGTCACCGGAGGTCAAGTCTGCAGATCCACTGGTTAAGCGATTGGGCCTGCCTTGTGTCACTGTTCTCTGTGAGGGAAACATCCCTTCAACATCTACCCTGTCAATAAACCTTAAAAAAGCAAATAAAACCCATAGATTTTTTTTTGAAATCCTAAATTAAAAATAAAATATGTACTGAAAATACTGGTGCTGCCCTCCAGTGTTTGCTTGATGAGAGACAAGCTGGTTTGCCTGCATCTATCACACTATATGATATGAGGAACTACTTTGGCCTGTTCTTGCAGAAATATGGCTCCAGGATAACATCCCATGTACCATTAGTCTACAGGCCTTGACACTCAGGGACTTGGCCTATATTATTACTATGTTTAAAAAATATTTTTGTAACTATATTTTTCTGCTACCGTAATTATATGTGCCGTGTGTGACTGCAGGTACTGTCTTTTGCAGTACACAATGCGCAAAGTGGAAAAGAACCAATGTGTAAATAAAAACTAATACTGCAAAGCTGAGTTGTAAAAAGTCCTTGAAAGTGATTCTGTAGGTTGTAGAATCAGTTCAGAGTAGGAGTGATTAAAGTTCAAAAGCCTGATGGGTGTGTAGGGTAATAACTGTTACTACACCATGTACCTCCTGCCCAATGGTAGTAGTGAGAAAAGGGCATGGCCTGGGTGGTGGAAGACGGATGCTGCTTTCTGTGGAGCTGATAAACTTTCATCAGAGCCTTTCTATTTTGATGAGATAAGGGGCCATACGTCCAACCTGGTAGTATCCATAAAGCCTCCAATCCTATAGGCGGTTCCCTTGGTAATGGGAATAACTGGAGGCCAGGGCCATGGTGGAGAAATACTTCAGTGATAAGATCATGTGCCATAAGGAGAACAAGGTCCTGGTATGAGCTGATAATCCAGGGTTAATGATATCTGGGACAATCAATCGAGTGCTCCATTGCATCACCATCTAGTATGGAGGGGACACTGCACAGGATTGCAAAAAGCTACAGAGAGCTGTAAACGCAGCCATTTTCATTAAGGGCATTAGTCTCCCTACCACTGAAGACATTTTCAAAAGGCAGGGCCTCAAGAAGGACCCTCTCCACCCAGGACGTTTCCCCTTTCCATTACCACCATCGGTGAAGAGATACAGGAGCCTGAAGATACACTCAACTCTTTAGTAACACCATTTTGATGCACTATTTTAGTTTATAGTAATTTTCATGTATTGTGCTGTACTGCTGCTACAAATGACACATTCCTGACATACTGTACATCAGTGATGATAAACCTGATTCTGATTCATCGTACATAATAGTCTCAGGTCCGACAGTAAAAGGGCCACATATTGGTGAGATGGTAGATGGAAAATGGCACTGTGTTCACTAATGATCTAGCTGTAATGGGCCAAATATGGTCAGATCTTGGCTATTAGACCGTAAGACATAGATGCAGAATTAGGCCATTCAGCCCATTGAGTCTGCTCCGCCATTCCATCATGGCTGATCCTGGATCCCACTCAATTCCATACATCTGTCTTCCCACCATATTCTTTGATGCCCTGACTAATCAGGAAACAATCAACTTCTGCCTTAAATATGCACACGAATGTGGCCTCCACCGCAGTCTGCGGCAGAGCATTCCCCAGATTCACTACTCTCTGGCAAAAAAAAGTCCTCCTTACCTCTGTTCTAAAAGGTTGTCCCTCAATTTTGAGGCTATGTCCTCTAGTTCTGGATACACCACCGCAGGTAACATCCTCTCTACATCTAATCTATCTAGTCGTTTCAACATTCAGTAGGTTTCAATGAGATATCCCCTGCATTCTTCTAAATTCCAGTGAGTACAGGTTCAAAGCTGCCAAATGCTCCTCATTTGTTAACCCCTTCATTCCTGGAATCATGCTCGTGAACCTGCTCTGGACTCTCTTCAATGACAACACATCCTTTCTAAGAAATGGGACCCAAAACTGTTGACAGTATTTCAAGTGCAGCCTGACCAGTGTCTTATAAAGGCACAGCAATATCTCCATGCTTTTACAGTCTATTCCCTTTGAAATAAATGCAAACATTGCATTTGCCTTCCTTACCACTGTAAATTAACCTTCTGGGAATCTTGCACTCCTAAGTCCCTCTGCACCTCTGATGTTTGAAGCGTCTCCCCATTTAGATAATAATCTGCATTGTTGTTCCTTTTACCAAGGTGCATTATCATACATTTCCAGCACTGTATTCCATCTGTCTGTAATGGGAAGCAGCCTCATTGGAGGAGAATGAAATAAGTGGGAGATGGGTTATGGGATTTGAATATTGTCCCTTATCGAGACTTGGGACAACACAAGAACCTGTGACCAGCATGTTAGGATGCCACGGTAGCATAGCTGTTGGTGCAATGCTATTTCAGCTTGGGGCAGCAGAATTCGGAGTCAATCCTGGAATCCTCTGTTGTGAGCTTATAACCACCTCCCTGTTGAATGTGTGAGTTTTCTCCCAGAGATCTGGTTTCCTCCCACAGTCCAAACATGTACTGGCTAGTAGACTAATTTGTCTTTGTAAATTGTCCTGTAACTAGGTTAGGTTTAAGCTGGGCGGCACAGGTCGAAGTGCAAGAAGGGCGAGTTTTCCATGCTGTACCTCTAAAAAAAATGCAAGGGGGAGGGTTTCTGAGCCTGGAATTTAGGGAATGCTGGGTACCACAAGAATGGCCAAGACCAATCACCTCTGGGAGCACTCATAATTTTGTCTTTGTTAACAGTTTGAATAAACCTATGATCTATTCCTTTCACCAGTTGTCAGTAGTGTGTCTCTGGCACCGTAACGTATCATTCACAACAATTAAGTCACTGTTTCAGTATGGTTATAGGATCACAGAGTCTGCAGCCATTTGGTGGATGCCTGGATGAAGCAACAAAGGCAAGTTTCTAAGTTACACACATCAAAGTTGCTGGTGAACGCAGCAGGCCAGGCAGCATCTCTAGGAAGAGGTACAGTCGATGTTTCGGGCCGAGACCCTTCGTCAGGACTAACTGAAAGAAGAGCTAGTAAGAGATTTGAAAGTGGGATCTCCCAGTGGCCACACATTTTAATTCCACATCCCATTCTGATACGTCTATCCACGGTCTCCTCGACTGTAAAGATGAAGCCACACTCAAGTTGGAGGAACAACACCTTATATTCCGTCTGAGTAGCCTCCAACCTGATGGCATGAACATCGACTTCTCTAACTTCCGCTGATGCCCTACCTCCCCCTCGTACCCCATCCGTTATTTATTTATATACACACATCCTTTTTCTCTCTCTCCTTTTTCTCCCTCGGTCCCTCTGACTATACCCCTTGCTGATCCGCTGGGTTTTTCCCCCCTCCCCCTTTTCTTTCTCCCTGGGCCTCCTGTCCCATGATCCTCTCATATCCCCTTTGCCAATCACCTGTCCAGCTCTTGGCTCCATCCCTCCCCCTCCCGTCTTCTCCTATCATTTTGGATCTCCCCCTCCCCCTCCCACTTTCAAATCTCTTACTAGCTCTTCTTTCAATTAGTCCTGACGAAGGGTCTCGGCCCGAAACGTCGACTGTACCTCTTCCTAGAGATGCTGCCTGGCCTGCTGCGTTCACCAGCAACTTTGATGTGTGTTGCTTGAATTTCCAGCATCTGCAGAATTCCTGTTGTTTAAGTTTCTAAGTTATATTTTCAATCCATACAGGACCATGACTGCTGAGGAGCCTTTCCTTGAGAAGGCATGAGATATCAGAGACAATGGTACCTTTGTGTCTGTAAAATCGGCTACCCTTTAATTTCCAGCCTGACATTCCTTTCCATTGAAATCAACTGAAGAAGAACTTGAGCAAAGTAAATAGCGGTAGAGGTGGGGGAAACTGAAATTCTGGCATGTGTACATAGCCCAAGTCACCTTCTGCTGAACTTTTAGCAGCTGCAACAATTGCCTTGGCCACTAAGGGGCAGCAGTGCACAATTAATCAACAAACAACAGAAAATCTGCAGATGCCGGAAATCCGGAGCAACACACACAAAATGCTGGACGAGCTCAGTGGGCCAGGCAGCATCTATGGAAATGAATGAACAGTCGATGTTCCATGCTGACCCCTCTTATCAGGACTGGAAGGGAAGGGAGAAGAAGCCAGAATCAGTATTGATGAAGGGTCTCAACCAGAAATGACGACTGTTAATGGCGAATCTCCGGAGATGCTGCCTGACCTGCTGTGTGTCTCTAGCATTTCGTGTGCGTTGCTCTGGACTTTCAGTATCTGCAGATTCTCTTGTATTTATGATCTAATTTTAAAGGGATTATTTTTATATTAGTATTGTGCTTGTAATTGCTCTTTAAGCTTATTGTGTTTTTATACATTGCATCAGAGCTGGGGTAGCAATTATTCTGTTTTCCTTTCACTTGTGTGTTGAAGAATGACAATAAACCTGTGTACTCACAGGATCCCTATGGTACCTTGGATCAGGAAGAATATTTTGTACAGGGATTTATTTATTGGAGATAGTGTGGAACAGGCACTTCAGGCCTAACGAGCCACGATGCCCAGCAACCCTCTGAATTAACACCAGTCAAACCGTTGATGCATGCACAGAGGCAGTGAAAAACTTGCAGCAGCTTTGCAGGCACATAGCATCAAAAACACATCAGTCACAGGAGAAACATAAACTAAATATGAATCATACAAGACTTTGAGTAGAAAGGTTAAATGCTTATTTCTCCACAGGCGCGGTCTACCCTGTTGGAACATTTGTAGTCTTTTCTGTTTTGACTGCACTCAGTACTTCTGCCTTGTAAATTCTGTCATGATCCTGGTACTGATCAACATTCCTAACTGTTGCACCTCATCATTTAGTGTGTTCAATGGTTCCTCTGTCCACAGTAAACTTCACCTTGGACTGCCGTTAACTTCAGCCAGTAATGTTAGTGCCGGATTGAGATTACTTTGTTGGAGTTGATGTATAATTTCTCTCCCGTCCCCCTCCCTTTTTTCATTCCCCATTTTGGTTACCCTCTTACCCATAAGACCATAGGGCCATAAAACATAGGAGCAGAAATAGGCCATCTGGCCCATTGAGTCTGCTCCGCCAATCTATCATGGCTGATCCTTTTCTCCCCTCCTCAGCCTTCTCCCTGTAACATTTGATGCCATGTCTGTTCAAGAACCTTTCAAGCTCTGTCTTAAATACACCCAGTGACCAGGCCTCCACAGCTGCCTGTGATAATAAATTCCACAAATTCACCATCATCTGGCTAAAGAAATTTCTCTGCATCTCTGTTTTAAATGGATGTCTCTCTATCCTGAGGCTGTACCCTCTTGTCCTAGTCTCCCTACCATGGGAAACATCCTTTCCACATCTACTCTGTCTAGGCCTTTCACTATCTGAAAGGTTTCAATGAGATCCCCCCTCATCTTTCTAAATTTCAGTGAGTACAGACCCAGAGCTATCAAATGTTCCTCATATGATAACCCTTTCATTCCCAGAATCATCCTTGTGAACCTCCTCTGGACCATCTCCAATGTAGCACATCCTTTCTTAGATGAAGAGCCCAAAACGGTTCAAAGTGAAGCCTCACCAGTACCTTATAAAGCCTCAGCATCACATCCCTGCTCTCGTATGCTAGACTTCTTGAAATGAATGCTAACATTGCACTTGCCTTCCTCACCACCGACTCAACCTGCAAATTAACCTTTAGAGTGTACTGCATAAGGACTCCCAAGTCCCTCTGCATCTCAGATTTTTGGATTTTCTCCCCATTTAGAAAATAATCTGCACATTTATTTCTTCTACCAAAGTGTATGACCATGCATTTTCCAACATTGTATTTCAATTGCCACTCTCTTGCCCATTCTCCTAATCTGTTTAAGTCCTTCTGCTGCCTACCTGCTTCTTCAACACTACCTGCTCCTCCACCAATCTTCATATCATCTGCAAACATGGCAACTAAGCCATATATTACATCACCTAAATCATTGACATACAACATAAAAAGAGAGGTCCCAACACCAACCCCAGTGGAATACCACTAGTCACTGGCAGCCAACCAGAAAAGGTTCATTTTACCCTCTCTTGCTGCCTCCTACTGATCAGCCAACGCTCTAACCATGCCAGTAACTTTCCTATAACTTTCCATGGGCTCTTAACTTGGTAAGCAGCCTCATATGTGGCATCTTGTCAAAGGCCTTCAGAGAGTCCAAATATACAACACCCACTACATCCCCTTTATCTATCCTACTTTTAATCTCCTCAAAGAATTCCAACAGATTTGTCAGGCAAGATTTTCCCTTATGCTGACTTTGTACTATCTTGTCCTGTGTCACTAAGTACTCCATCACCTCATCCTTAACAGTTGACTCCAACATCTTCCCAACCACTGAGGTCAGGCTAACTGGTCTATAATTTCCTTTCTGCTGCTTTCCTCCTTTCTTAAAGAGTGGAGTGACTTTTGCAACTTTCCAGTCCTCTGGCAACATGCCCATTCTCTTCTCAACTGCTTATCACATCCCTCAGGCCCCTCCTCTTCCTCTTTCTCCCACGGTCCACTCTTCTCAGGTTCCTTCTTCTTTACCTCTTCCATCAGCCACCTCTCAGCTTCCCCCCTTCCTCCATGCACCTGCCCGCCTCCTCACCTGTTTTCACCTGTCACATTCTACTTTGTACTCCTTACCCTCCCTGCAGCTTATTACTCTGGCTTTCTTTTCCAGTCCTGATGAAGGGTCTTGCCCTGAAACATTGGCTTTATATTCCCTTCTATAGATGCTGCCTGACCTGCTGAGTCTATTTATTTTATTAGAGTTACGGTGCAGAATAGGTTCTCCGGCCCTTCGAGCCACACTGCCAACAACCCCTGATTTAACACTAATCTAATCACAGGACAATTTACAATGACCATTTAACCTATTAATTGGCACATCTTTGACTTTGGGAGGAAACTGGGACATTCAGAGAAAACCCATGCATTCCGCAGGGAAGGTGTCCAATCTCCTTCCAGTGGAAATTGGGAATAAACTCTGAACCTTGATACCCAAGCAGTAATAGCGTTGTGTTGACTGATAAGCTACCATCGCACCCTTAGTTCAGTTATTTTCTTTTGGCGTTGGTTAAGAACATTCCACAGTTCGTATAAAAATCCTTGTTTATACTCGGTGGAGTTGTACTCCATATCAGTAATGTAACAGAAAGGCTTGAATGCATTTTATAGATAAAAATAAGTACCAATGACTCCCAATGTGCCAAGTTGGAAGATAAAGCTCTGGTAACCTACCCACATTAACATGGCTGAGTTCTGCCCTCAGCTCCAGTGGCTTCTAGCTGGCATCCTGACCGCTGCTGCTGTTTGTGCAGAGCGTGGCGCTGTCACGTAATGGTTCGCAAGGTCATTTGTCCGTCTGGGGTTCAGTTCCATTCACTGTCCTGTGTGCAGTTAGTATGTTCTCCCTGCGACTGCATGAGTTTCCTTTCACATCTGAAAACTGAGGGATTAGAATTAGTGAGTTGTGGATGCGCTCTGCTGGCACCAGAAAAGTGAAACCATAGAAAAACTACAGCACAGAACCAGGCCTTTTGGCCCTTCTTGGCTGTGCCGAACCATTTTCTGCCTAGTCCCACTGACCTGCACACGGACCATATCCCTCCATACACCTCCCATCCATGTATCTGTCCAATTTATTCTTAAATGTTAAAAAAGAACCCACATTTACCACCTCGTCTGGCAGCTCATTCCATACTCCCACCACTCTCTGTGTGAAGAAGCCCCCCCCAATGTTCCCTTTAAACTTTTCCCCCCTCACCCTTAACCCATGTCCTCTGGTTTTTTTCTCCCCTTGCCTCTGTGGAAAAAGCCTGCTTGCATTCACTCTATCTATACCCATCATAATTTTATATACCTCTATCAAATCTCCCCTCATTCTTCTACGCTCCAGGGAATAAAGTCCTAACCTATTCAACCTTTCTCTGTAACTGAGTTTCTCAAGTCCCGGCAACATCCTTGTAAACCTTCTCTGCACTCTTTCAACCTTATTTATATCCTTCCTGTAATTTGGTGACCAAAACTGAACACAATACTCCAGATTCGGCCTCACCAATGCCTTATACAACCTCATCATAACATTCCAGCTCTTATACTCAATACTTTGACTAATAAAGGCCAATGTACCAAAAGCTCTCTTTATGACCCTATCTACCTGTGACGACACTTTTAAGGAATTTTGTATCTGTATTCCCAGATCCCTCTGTTCCACTGCACTCCTCAGTGCCTTACCATTAACCCTGTATGTTCTACCTTGGTTTGTCCTTCTAACGTGCAATACCTCACACTTGTCTGTATTAAACTCCATCTGCCATTTTTCAGCCCATTTTTCCAGCTGGTCCAAGTCCCTCTGCAGGCTCTGAAAACCTTCCTCACTGTCTACTACACCTCCAATCTTTGTATCATCAGCAAATTTGCTGATCCAATTTACCACATTATCATCCAGATCATTGATATAGATGACAAATAACAATGGACCCAGCACTGATCCTGTGGCACACCACTAGTCACAGGCCTCTACTCAGAGAAGCAATTCTCTACCACCACTCTCTGGCTTCTTCCATTGAGCCAATGTCTAATCCAATTTACCACCTCTCCATGTATACCTAGCGACTGAATTTTCCTAACTAACCTCCCATGCGGGACCTTGTCAAAGGCCTTACTGAAGTCCATGTAGACAATATCCACTACCTTCCCTTCATCCACTTTCCTGGTAACCTCCTCGAAAAACTCCAATAGATTGGTCAAACATGACCTACCATGCACAAAGCCATGTTGACTCTCCCTAATAAGTCCCAGTCTATCCAAATGCTTGTAGATTCTGTCTCTTAGTACTCCCTCCAATAACTTACCTACTACCAACGTTAAACTTACCGGCCTATAATTTCCCGGATCACTTTTCGATCCTTTTTTAAACAACGGAACAACATGAGCCACTCTCCAATCCTCCGGCACCTCACCTGTAGACAGTGACATTTTAAATATTTCTGCCAGAGCCCCTGCAATTTCAATACTAGTCTCCTTCAAAAGTGGCGACTCTTGTGGGCTGCCTAGCACCATCCTTGTTGATTTGATTTAACGCAAATTGTACATTTCATGTTTGGGTCAATTTGCATTTTTTTCAGATATACAGTTCAGTGCAGGCCATTCTGGCCCTAAAAAGACTGCGCCACCCTGTTATACATACGTGGCCAATTAACCTCCTATCCTGTACGTTAGACAAGAAGGCATAGGAACAGAATTAGTCCAATCGGCTCATCGAATCTGCTCTGCCATTCCATCATGGTAGATCCATATCTCTCTCAATCCCACTCTCCTGCCTTCTCCCTGTAATCTTTGATGTCTTGACTAACCAAGAACCTTTCAATCACCGCTTTAAGTATACTCAAGGAGTTGGCCTCTACTGTCCATGGAAATGAATTCCATAGCTTCATCTTTGGCATGTCGGAAGTAACTGAAGCATCCAGTGGAATTCATCCCTCAGGGAAAACATACAATCCCCTTACAGACAGTGGCAGGAATCCAACCTGGGTCACTGGTGTCGTAAAGTGTTCTGCTCAGTGCTATGTTACTGTATCACCATTACCGCGACAAATAAAGCTAATCTCTATCTTTCCCTGTGACCGCATGGATTTAGTCTAGGTGCTCTGGATTCCTCCCACATCTTCACATACGTGAGGGTTGGTAGGTGATTGCTCATTGAATTTACACACTGAGTGGTGGAAACTGGAGGGAGATGAGGACAATAAAATAGGATTTATGTAAGTGGGCGCTTGTGGAAGGGTCTGTTTCTGTGCCATATCCCTCTTTGACTTCTAACTCATCTCAACACCAGACTGATTCCACGCCCTATAGGCTCACTTTGAAGGGCTGTATAACTCTTTCCCGATATTATTTATTATTGTTAATGTTTCTCTCTGCGCCTCATGGCGCATCGTGCAGCAACCTTGCCATTCCTTTAGCATTTTTGTCTGTCTTTTATGAAGCCGAGTTGGGAGCTCGATGTTCAACCCAACATGGATGGGAAGCATGCAGAGAGCTGGCTGGATTCGAACCTGGTCCACTCGCCTCGAATTCCAGTGTGGATGCCACTACACTACCAGCCAGCAATATTATTTATTATTACTGCTATTACTCTTATTTTTGTATTTTTTGTATTTGCATAGTTTGTCTTCTTTGTCACATTGGTTGCTTGTCCATCTTTGTGTAGCTTCTCACCAATTGTATTGTATTTCTTTGTTTCCACTGTGAATCCTCATGAGAAAATGAATCTCATGGTTGTATATGGTGGCATATAGTTGAAGTTCAGTTTATTGCCATTCAATTCTACATATATATGCCGCAAATGAAACATTGTTCCTCTGGACCAAGGTGCACAACACCATACACACAACTCACTTACAACACATAAAGTACTATTACCACTATTTCAAGATTCAAGTACATTTATTATCAAAGAATGTATAAATTTAAAACCTTAAGATTTGCTTGCTTACAGGTGGCCACAAAGCCAGAAACCCGGAACAACCCAAATAAAGAAAAAAAAAGAAAAAGAATAAAAATAAAAGATCAACACCACATTTTGCCTTCCAACACAACCGATCAACAGACAGCGCAATAGCCACAGCTCTACATACCATCCTTACACATCTGGAGAAGAAGGATGCTTATGAATGCTTATGGATGTTCTTGAACTACAGTTCAGCATTCAACACCATAATTCCATCCAGACTCGACAGGAAGCTCAGAGACCTCGGCCCTGACCCTGCCTTGTGCAGCTGGATCCTGGACTTCCTGTCAGATCTCCAGCAGGTGGTAAGAGTGGGCTCCCTCACCTCCACCCCTCTGACTCTCAACACAGGAGCCCCTCAGGAGGTATACTAAGTCCCCTCCTTTCCTCCCTGTATACCCATGACTGTGTTGCCACCCACAGCTCCAATCTGCTAATTAAATTTGCTGATGATACTATACTGATTGGCCTAATCTCAAACAATAACGAGGTGGCCTACAGGGAAGAAGTCATCTCTCTGACACAGTGGTGTCAAGAAAACAACCTCTCCCTCAATGTCGCAAAAACAAAGGAGCTGGTTGTGGATTACAGGAGGAATGGATACGGGCTAACCCCTATTAACATCAATGGATCTGTGTTTGAGAGGGTAAACAGATTTAAGTTCCTCGGCATCCACATCACTGAGGACCTCACATGGTCTGTACACACCAGCAGTGTGGTGAAAAGGCACAACAGCGCCTCTTTCACCTCAGATGGTTGAGGAAGTTTGGTACGGGCCCCCAAATCCTAAGAACTTCCTATAGGGGCACAATTGAGAACATCCTGGCTGGCAAAATCACTGCCTGGTATGGGAATTGTACCTCCCTTAATTGCAAGATTCTGCAGAGAGTGGTGCAGACAGCCCAGTGCATCTACAGTTGCGAACTTCCCATGATTCAGGACATTTACAAAGACAGATGTATAAAAAGGGCCCGAAGGATCATTGGGAACCTGAGTCACCCCAACCACAATCTATTCCAGCTGCTACCATCCGGGAAACGGTACTGCAGCATAAAAGTCAGGATCAACAGGCTCCAGGACAGCTTCTTCCACCAGGCCAGCAGACTGATTAACTCACACTGATTTTGGTGTACTTCTATGTTACATCGACTGTTCTATTTATTACAGTTTACTGTGATTGCACATTTAGATGGAGACATAACATAAAGATTTTTACTCCTCATGTATGTGAAGGATGTAAGAAATAAAGTCAATTCAATTCACTTGATGCGCAAAAGAGTGAAAAAATATACAAGTTAAGCAAGGAACTGAAGCAAATAAAGGTATTCTGAACCAAAAATGAGCCCTCGGATCTGAACACCGGAGCAGCCCGGAGTAGGCCCAAAATCCACGCTTGTCAGTTCATCATATTAGCAGCACGGAGCACAGCAGTCTTCATAGCCTCAGCCCTATGAAGGTGACCAGCTTGAAGAATGAGCAAAATCAGCTCTTGTCCCAGCCGACAGCCTGTCTTTTCAGTCTATCTGGGCTGGCATTTAAATTGTCCCCGTGATGGAACAGAGAAAGGCTCTGGGGCCCTGGAGAGCAGAATGAACATCTCAGAGTGTGAGTCAAAGCGGCTCTTGCCTCTGATCCGGGCTGGTATTTAAACTATCTAAACAGCACATTGTACCTCACACTAGGACCCTAGCACCACTGCTTCAAAAGGCCCTGGGCCTAGACCACGTCGCTCTGGGCCCAGATTTCGCCACCCAGCCTGAAGCTGCTCTCAAGCTCTTCAAATCAGCTCAGTACTCTGAGCAATCCAACCTCACACCCGGGTCATTCATATGAGCATCGAAATTGAATCTCCTCTGCCCAGGCCTCGACTTCTCCTTATGGTGCCCTGAGCAATCCAACCTCGGTCCCAAGCCAGTTGTGTGGGTATCAGAACTCCATTGGCATCGATTCATCCCCCAAACTTGCCTTGCCATCACTTACTCCTTCACTGTTTGCAGCAATAATTTAACATAATTTACCTCAGAAAAAGTATTTTTTAGTGATGTTTTTAGTCGGATTTCTTAACTTTTTGATTATGAGGAGGCTGTCGTACACATTCGTTAGCGCCATCTTAACTGGAAGTAATAAATTAACAAATAATAAGGTGCATATATGACACAAGTTTGAAAAATAAGCAGTATAATGCTACTGGTGCTTCATACATGATGAGACCTAGGAGGTGGTAGGGAGTTCTGTAGTCTTACAGTCCGGGGGAGGAAGCTGTTTCCCATTCTAACAGTTCTTACCTAAATGCAACGGTATCTTCTACCTGATGGTGGGAGGTGGGTGGTCAAAGAGATTGTTGGGCGGATGGAAGGGATCATTGACAATGTTAAGGGCTCTGTGTATATAAGGTGAATCACGATGGATTTAATTTGGCTTTTTTGACACTGATCAATAGAAGAAGACTCTTTCCTATCAAAGTGATCTCTACAAACTGATATAAATTAATTACAAATATAAAACACAAAATAATTGATTACCTAAGTATTCACCTCCCCCCTTTAATCTGACTCACCAAATCATCACTAGTGCAGCCAATTGGTTTTAGAATTCACAGAATTAGCTAAAAGGAGATCACCAAGGTGTTTTAATTGATTGTAGTAAAAATACACCTCTATCTGGAAGGTCCAACTGCTGGTGAGTCAGGATCCTGGCAAAATCTACACCAAGAAGACAAAAGAACACTCCAAGCAATTCCATGAAAAGGTTATTGAAAAGCACATGTCAGGTGATGAATGCAAAAAAAAATTTCAAGTTGCTGAATGTCCCTTGTTAAGTCAATCATCTGGAAATGGAAAGAATATGGCACAGCTGTAAAGCTGCCTAGAATTACAAGGATTGGAGAGCATGCCTTATGAGAATAGGTTGCATGAATTTGGCCTTTTCCCTTGGAGCGAAGGAGGATGAGACATGACCTGTTAGAGGTGTCTAAGATAATGAGAGGCATTATGCTGTGAGGATGCTTCACTGCGGCAGGTCCTGGAAGGCTTGTGAAGGTAGAGGGTAAAATGAATGCAGCAAGATACAAGGAAATCCTCAAGGAAATCCTAATGCTATCTGCAAGAGAAATGCAACTTGCAAGAAGATTTGTTTTCCAGAAAGGCAAAGACCCCAAACACAAAGCCGAAGCTAACAGGAATGGCTTAAAAACAACAAAAGTTAATATCTTGGAGAGCCGAGTCAGAGTCCAGAACTCAATCCAACTGAGAGTTTGTAGCTGACTTGAAAAGGGCTGTTCACTCACAATCTTGGTGCAATCTGACAGAGTTTGAGCAGTTTTTTTTTGAAGAAGAATGGGAAAAATTGTAGTGTCCAGATGTGCAAAGCTGATAGAGACCTATCCACATAGACTCAAGGCTGTAATTGCTGCCAAAGATGCATTTACTAAATAGTGACTTGAAGGGGGTGAATACTTGTCCAATCACCTGTGTTTTGTATTTGTAATTGATTTAGATCACTTTGTAGAAATCTGTTTATACTTTGAAGAAATCTGTTTATACTTTGACACAAAAGAGTCTTTTACTGTTAATCAGTGTCAAAAAAGCCTAATTAAATCCACTGTGATTCAATGTTCTAAAACAATAAAACATGAAAATTTCCAAGAGTGGGGGTGGGGGAAGGAAATGATTACTTATTACAGGCGTTGTATGTAAGCATCTCTGAGGGGTGGAAGAGATTCCCTGATGCTCTCAGCAGTCAGTGTAATCCTTTGTAGAGACCTGCGTTCAGATGCTTTGCAATTCCTGTACCAAAAAGGTGAAGCAGCTGGTGAGGACACTCTTGATGGTATTCATGTAAAGATTGGTTAGGGTGGGGTAGGGGAATGCCTCAGGAAGTGGAGATATACAGTATGTACTTTGATAATAACTTCGCTTTGAATTTTGAAATCCTCTCTCCTCAGTGCTGTATGTTTCCATCCAGCCTGAACCACTTCACTTACACATTGCCTCCCAGATGATTCCAATGTGACGTGCACTTGGCTGGCTTTGAATGAGTCCTGGGTGTGGGGAATTGAGCACGTTGCATAAATGGTTTAATATGTGCTTGCAAGCCTCAACATCGAGAGCCTAGATTGGATATGAGTAAATTTGTGGCTGCTAATATGGTTGGTTGGAAGACATGGGAGGTATTGGAAGCAGGGTGGTCTCATGCCTGCTCCAATATTTTCTCAGTACAAGCTTCAGGCAGACTCTATTGGTAGCTGTGGTCCTTAGAGACACATATATCACTAAATCTGGTTAGTTGTCATTATTCTTATGCAAGCTAATTAAGTTGATTTTTTTTATTTTTGAAGAGTGCACAGTGAGTGGTAGAATGCCATCACTGGCATACCACAGATCCTAACCCGTTTGGAAAAGGCTGAACTTTTCTTTTCTCAATGAATGCATCCTATGGATTATTTTGTGTGGGCTGACTGCTGTATGGTTAAAACTTTACAAAAAAATTATTGATGGATTCTGGGGGACTGAGATTTTATTTTAATTTTTTTTTAATTTTGAGATACAGCACTGAACAGGCACCTCAGCCCTTCAAAATACACCACCCAACAACCCACTGATTTAATCCTAACCTAATCACAGGACAATTTACAATGACCTATCATTTTTGGAATGTGGGAGGAAACCAGAGCACCCGGAGAAAACCCATGGGGAAGATGCACAGAAGAGGCCAGGATTGAACTCTGAACCCCGCCCTGAGCTGTAATAACATTGAGCTAACCACTACACTGTGTACAGTCTGAGTGGGCTTTTCCTCAGAATACGCTGAAACCAGTCTCCGTTCCATATGGTTCAGGTCCCCTAAATTAGAACAGAAACTGCGAACGAAGAATTCTACAATGGGACAAGATCCAGACATAACTCTCCACCAACAACACACACAGTTTATAGCAAGGTCTACACACCACTGCAGACCTCAAAGCTAAGCACAGTGGTGCTGCCAACATCGCTGCCTCCTCCCAGATGAGCTAAATCTTTTCTGCGCTCTGTTCGATGCTGCCAACACTGAGCCCCCAAGGAGAGTTGCTGAAGTGACTGGCAGCTTGGTCATCTCTGAGGTTGAGGTATGCAGATGTTTCCAATGAGTGGACAGTCGCAAGGCTGCGGGACCGGACGGCATCCCAGGGTGGGTACTCAGAGTGTGGCCGGCACAACTGGCAGGTGTGTTTACAGACGTTATTAATCTCTCCCTCTTCCAGTGTAGAGTGCCTCCTGCTTCAAAACATCCACCATTGTTCCTGTACCTAAAAAGACCAAGATAACATGTCTGAACGACTGGTGTCCAGTCACACTCACTTCAATAATAAGCAAATGCTTTGAGAGGCTGGTCAAAGACTACATTTGCAACATGCACACTGGACCCCTTACAATTTGCCCACCGACACAACTGATCAACAGAGACACAATAGCCACGGTTCTACACACCTGCACACGTGCACACCTGGAGAAGAAGGATGCTTATGTGAGAATGCCGTTCTTGGACTACAGTTCAGCATTCAACACCATAATTCCCTCCAGGCTTGACAAGAAGCTCAGAGACCTAGGCCTTCACCCTGCCTTGCTGGACTTCCTGTCAGATTGCCAGCAGGTGTTACGAATGATTCCCTCACCTCTGCCCCTCTGACTCTCAACACAGGAGCCCCTCAGGACTGTGTCCTAAGCCCCTTCCTTTACTCTCTGTATACCCATGACTGTGTCAACACCCATAGATCCAATCTGCTAATTAAATTTGCTGACAATACTACATTGATTGGCCTTATCTCAAGTAATAACGAGGCAGCCAACAGAGAAGAAGTCATCACCCTGACACAATGGTGTCAAGAAAACAATCTCTCCCTCAATGTCGCATAAACAAAGGAGCTGCTTGTGGATTACAGGAGGGATGGAGACAGGTTAACTCCGATTGACATCAATGGATCAGGGGTTGAGAGGGTGAACAGCTTTAAGTTCCTCGGCATACACATCACCAAGGATCTCACGTGGTCTGTACATAGGGGTGTGTGGTGAAAAAAGCACAACAGCACCTCTTTCACCTCAGACAGTTGAAGAAGTTTGGCATGCGTTCCCAAATTCTAATGACTTTCTACAGGGGCACAACTGAGCGCATTCTGACTGGCTGCATCACTGCCTGGTCTAGAAACTGTAACTCCCTCAATCGCAGGACTCTGCAGAGAGTGGTGCGCATCTGTAGATGTGAACTTCCCACTATTCGGGATACTTACAAGGACAGATGTGTAAGAAGGGCCCAAAGGATCATTGAGGACCCTTGTCACCCCAACCACAAACTGTTCCAACTGTTACCATCTGGGAAGCAGTACCTCAGCTTTAAAGTCAGGATCAACAGGCTTCGGGACAGCTTCTTCCACCAGGCCATCAGACTGATTAATTCACGCTGATACAATTGTATTTCTATGTTATATTGACTGTTCTGTTGTACATACTGTAATGCCCTGGTTCATATTTTTTTTACTGTTATGCTGCATGTATTTCATTTTGTGCTGTCTGTGTGAGCTGCTTGTTTTCAGCTTACGTTTGGGTTATTGTTGAAGATAAGAGATGAGGAGACATGTCTGCCATCCAATTAGGATGGTTGAATTGAAGGGGACGTTTCTCTGGTGAGGTACACTAAGCTTGGGCTTGGGGTTTTTTTTTGTGCGGTTCGAGAGAGATGGGGAGAGAAGAGGTCATAGGATTCGACCTGGAGCAGGTCTGTGATTCGATGAAGCCCGGGGTCAGATCAATTGAGGATTGGTGACTTGGGGAAACCATGAGCTCCAAATTGTGCTGGAAACTTTAGACTGTTTCATTGCATTGGGCCCTTTTCTTTTTGTTCTTTTCTTTACTAAATGAAGCTAAATCGTTTAATTGTATGCAGTGTACTGTGTTATCTCATGGAACTCATTTGTAACAGGGTAACGAATTACACAGCATCCTCACAAATAGGGGGTTCTGGGTGGGCTCGTGACTCAGTCTCACACGTTTGGCGGGCCTGGCGATTGCCTTTCCTAGACTTGCGCAGCTGAGGAAACATGAGTGTTTCATTCTATTTATTACAAATTACTATAAATTCCACATTGCACATTTAGTCAGAGCCATAACATAAAGACAATTATTTCAGTTCAATTCTTGAAGAGTGGAATAACATCTGCAATTTTCCATTCCTCCAGAACAATGCCAGAACCTATTGATTCTAGAAAGATCATTACTAATGATTTCACACAACAATGTAGAAGACTCCCAAAATGATTCCTTAAGATTGTTATACTGGAGGGAGGGGTGGGGGAGGAATGGCATGCATTTCAAATAACCTCTGACAACAACATCCAGCTCCTGGCCTTCATGTGTAGCTAAATTACTAAAGCCGGTGAAACCGTTTCTACTGACAGCAGAAGGGGCAAAAGTGGATAACTGGCGTCTTTAAACCAGTTTCTTCAGACAGATGGGGATCTTCAGCAATGGTTGGCAGTTCCTCTAGGAAAACTCTAATTTCAAACCGGCACTGCTTATCTTGCGATGCCACTGGTGCCAAACTGTATTGGGCTCTGCCATTCCTTTGAATTCATCAGCCGAGTGGAGGGGGGAGCTTGCTCTCCATATTGTACTGCCCTGGCTTGTGTATTGGCCTGAGTATCAACTCCACTAGGACGCAATATCTATGGTAGACCCTGATCAATGGAGGGCCACGCCCAACCTGAATGGGAAAAACATTGAGTTGACAGGCAATCTGATATGACAAGCCAAAATCAGCTTTATTGTCATGTGTACATCAAAACATGGAAGCATACAATGAAGACTGTTAAGATCTGGCTGGAGGGTGCTGACTCTACTCTTCAGCACCAATTCCAGCACACAGACTGGAGTACGTTTGCTGCCCATGCCACCACAGACTCTCAGATTAACATTGATTTATATACCAACTCTGTCCTTGAGCACATCAACAAGTGTGTAGATGACATCATAAAAACAAACAAAAGTTTTCCCCAATCAGAAACCATGGATGAACAGAGAAGTTCACCTCCTGCTCAAAGCCAGAGATTCAGCCTTCAGGTCTGGAGACTGGGAGGCTTACAGCTCAGCCAGGGCCAACCTGAGGAGGGAAATCTCTCAGGCTAAACACATATACAAACAGAGAATCGAGGAGCATTTCAACTCCTTGGACCCCTGGCACATGTGGCGTGGCATACAGGTCATTACAGACTTCAAACCACCTAGTACTGTGCCCCCTTCCAGCTCTGCTTCCCTCTCTGATGAGCTCAATTACTTCTACGCTCGCTTTGACCAAGAGAACAAGGAGGTCACCATCAAAGCGGATCTCCCACCTGGTGAACTGCCTCTCTCACTTTCCACCTCCAATGTTTGCACCACCCTGAGCAGGGTGAATGTACGGACGGCAGCTGGTCTGGATGGAATACCTGGCCATGTGCTCAGAGTCTGTGCAGGGCAGTTGGCTGGGATCTTCATGGGCATTTTTAATCTGTCCCTGGCTCAGGCAGTTGTCCCCACAAGCTTCAAGATCGCCACCATCGTGCCACTGATGAAGCATTCCACTGCCATGGGCCTGAATGACTTCTGCCCAGTTGCACTCACCCCCATCATTGAGAGACTGGTTCTATCGTATCTGAAATCCTGTCTGCCCACTACCCTGGACCCCCATCAATTTGCCTATTGCACCAACAGGCCACCTCCACGGCACTTCACTCTGCCCTGACCCACCTGGACAGCCCCAACTCTTACGTCAGAATGCTGTTCATTAACCTTAGTTTGGCATTAAATACTGTGATCCCCTCCAAGCTGATCGCCAGACTTTGCCAGCTTGGTATCAGCTCATCCCTCTGCAATTGGACTTTAGACTTTCTGACTAACAGACCCCAATCAGTTAAGTTAGACAACCTTTCCTCCTCCACTCTCACCCTGAACACCGGCGTGCCTCAAGGCTGTGTGCTGATCCCTCTTCTGTACTCCCTTTTCACCTATGATTGTGTTCCTGTACATAGTTCTAACTCCATAATCAAGTTCGCAGGCGACACCAAATTGGTTGGCCTGATCAGAGGGCCTACAGACAGCCTACAGGGATGAGGTCCAGCACCTGGCCGTGTGGTGTGCCAACAACAACCCAGCCCTTAACACCCAGAAGACCAAGGAGGTCATTGTGGACTTCAGGCATGCTAGGAGCCACACTCACGCCCCCATCTACATCAACGGAACTGCAGTGGAGCGTGTATCAAGCTTCAAATTCCTTGGTGTCCACATTTCTGAGGATCTTACCTGGTCCCTGAACTCCTCCATCCTGATCAAAAAGGTGCAACAGCACCTTTATTTCCTGCGGAGCATGAAGAAAACTCACCTCTGTCCCAGGATACTGATGGACTTTTACCGCTGTACCATTGAGAGCATACTCACCAACTGCATCTCAGTGTGGTATGGCAATTGTCCCATATCGGACCGTAAAGCACTCCAGCGTGTGGTGAAAACTGCCCAGTGGATTATGGGCACCCAATTGCCCACCATTGAGAACATCTACCATAAACACTGCCTGGGCAGGGCGAAAAGCATTATCAAGGATGCATCTCACCCTAACCATGGACTTTTTACTCTCCTCCCATCCGGTAGGCGCTACAGAAGCCTCCATTCCCGCACCAGCAGGCACAGGAAGAGCTTCTTCCCGGAGGCTGTGACCTTGCTGAACCTCACATCACAGCGCTAAGCAGTATTGCACCCATATTGTACTGTCTCAGTACTTCTATATTTGTGTGCTGTAGCACTTGTTATTCGCAGTTATTTTGTAAATAACACTATAATTTGCATTTCTGGTCAGATGCTAACTGCATTTCATTGTCTTTGTATCTGTACTCAGCACAATGACAATAAAGTTGAATCTAATCCATATAAAAAAATCTAATCTAAAAAATGCATCATTTGCATCAACAGCCAACACAGTCTGAAGATGTGCTAGGGGACTTCCCAAATGTTGCTATGTAGCCTGGCTATTAGTGTGACGCTATTGCTGCTCAGGATGTCAGGGTTTGGAATTCAATGCTGATGTCCTCTGTAAGGATGTCCTCCCCATGGAATTTGTGGGTTTTCTCCAGTGCTCTCACTTTCCCTCACAGTCCAAAGATGTACTGTTTAGTAGGTTAATTGGTCACTGTAAGTTGACATATGATTAGACGAGGGTCAAATCGGGGTTGTTGGGTCTGACTCATTGGGCCAGAAGGGCCTATTCCACTCTGTAGCTCAACAAATAAATAAAATGACATGGCACGTGCACACACCTAACCATACATCTTGTAATGTGGGAGGAAACTGGAGCACCCAGAGGAAACCCATCTGGGTCATGGGGAGAACATACAAACTCTTTAGTGTCTGGCAGTGAAGCCTGATGGTTGATTACTGGTGTTTTAAAGCATTATGCTAACCGCTGTGATACTGTCCCATCCTGGTCCATGCTATCATCAATAGGCTGAAGTAAACATTATTCCATGTGGACAGAAGAAACACCCTCCCCCCACACCAATTCCCAATGGTCTTAGGTCCAACACTCAGGCTGTGGTGCTCTTCAAATTCAAATTAAATTTATTAAAAAGTTGCAAGTAAATTTATTATTAAAATATGCACATGTCACCAGATACAATCCTGACATTCATTTTCTTGTGGGCATTCACAATAGAACAAAGAAATACAATAGAATCAATGAAAAACTACACAAAACAATGACTGACAAACAACTCATGTGCAAAAAAAAACAAATTGCAAATACAAAAAAAAACTATTAATAATAAATAATACTGAGACCATGAGTTCTAGAGTCCTTGTAAGTAATTCCATAGGTTATGGAATCAGTTCGGTGCTGAGGTGAGTCAAGTTATCCACTCTGGTTGAGGAGCCTGATGGTTGAGGGGTAATAACTATTCCTGAAGCTGGTGGTGTGGGTCCTGAGGTTCCTGTACCTCCTTCCTGATGGCAACGGTGAGAAGAGAGCATGTCCTGGATGATGGAGGTCCCTGATGATGGATGCTGCTTTTCTGCAACAATGCTCCTTGTAGATGTGCTCAATAGTGGGGAGCAATAGTGGACTGTGTCCATCACTTTTTGTAGGGCTTCTGTTCCTGGGCATTGGTTTTCCCATACCAGGTCATGATGTAACGAGTCAGGATACTCCTAACTCGGTTTGACAGGAAAATGTGCTGCCCCAACTTCAGTTCCACAACCACAAAAGGCATCTGGGTGTAAGACAAAATTATGGAGCGTGGATGAGAATGACTTCACCAAACCCAAGAGGATAGGCACCATTAAGGATAGTTATCAATATGCTGGAGGTAACCACTCAGAAACTGAACTGGAGCAGAGATGTGGCTACAAGAGCAAGTCAGAGACCAGGAATCCTGTGGTGAGTGACTTGCCTTCCAACTCCCCAAAGCCTCTCCACCAACAAGCTCCAGTCTGGTGGGTGATGATGAGCGCCTTGCAACAGGGGCAGGTTTGAAAAGCCCCTCTGCATGTTGACTGGGGTTGGCTGATCTCATGAGGGGTCCTTGGACTGCAATGTTATGATAAGCAATGCACCGCCTTAGAAGAGCGTAGCAGACATGAAGTACCAATGTCTTGATGAAACATCTTTGTCCAAAATGTTAACTGTTCATTTCCATTCATAGATGCTGACTGACCTGGGTTTTTCCAGCATATTGTATGTGTGTGTGTGGCTTGAAGTGTCTATTGCTCTTTCTAGCCTCGGGCAATTTGCTATGTCCCCTGACAGAAGAGCACAATCTTTTTGTATAACATTGTAGAGAGTCATAGTAACAGAGTCAGACAGTACAGAAACAGGCCTTTTACCCCACTACATCCAGCTAACCTTTCTTCCCATTCACACTAATCACATTTGCCTACGTTTGGACCCTATCCTTTTGGACCTTGCCTATGTAAGTGTTAGTCTAAATGCCTCTTAAACATGGCAATGGCATCAGACCTGTTCTTCCTCTCTCCAGTCCTGACTGTGTTTACCATTTGTACAGCTGTGCACATTATGTTTCTTGCCCTCTGCCCTTTCTTTCTCACTGCGTTACTGACAGTCTCATTATCAGTGCAGTTCACATCTTTCTCTTCCCTCCCAGAGCTGACAACAGATGATACAAGACAAAAAGTAATCCCATATTTGACTGGAATATACAAAGAAATTAAGTTGCCTTATTTTTAATGAGGCCTTCCTGAATGATGGATGGTTTATGTAAAAAAAACGTGTGATGTTGTGTTAATGATTAGAAAACCTATCACTCACTGCTATTCTACTTGTCTCGGTAAGAAAAGGCTGGGTCCAAATTTTGTTGTGAACATCTAGATGCCAAAAATATGCTGTATAGCTAAGGGTTTCACAGCTTTTATGCACAAATATCCTGACAATTCCTTCATTAGCCCCCTCCTGTACTAACTGCTTCCTAATGGGTGGGTTTCTGGTGACACTTTATTAATACACGGTCAATGGTCTGATCCACTGGCTGCCTGTCATTAATTCCGGCTGGGAAAGTGTCTTGAATTCATTTTGGGTGTTATCAAAAGAGCGGAGTTCTGAGGAGAAATTCCACATTCCAATCTGTCACTACATGGCTCAATCCTTCAACAATTCTACCGGCCACCAAGTTTTACTTAAGGAAACAAACAATTATTCCAAATAAAGTCAGTAATTGGCTGGGGATGATCATGACTGCCACATTTTAAAATGTTGTATTGTCTGCTTCGAGCATCACTGTGGGATATTGAATCACTGACGGCTTAAAGAAAATCATCCAATGTGCTGAAAGGAGAGAATTCTGAGTCTTTTAATCTGGTCCCTGTTCCCCGTGTGTTTGAATCACTTCCTCTTGCTGTATCTACTTTTTGCTTTCTACCTGCCCTTTTTGTTTCTCTTTTTCTATCTCAATATGTCTTTCTCACTCTGTCTCTTGGTCTCTGTGTGTCTCTCACTCTCTCTCCATCTGTCTGTCTTTCTCACTCCCTCCCTCTCTGTGCCCACATTTGTAATAATGCTGCACAGTCATTCCCTTATTCTCTCTCTTTGTGTATATTGGGAATGTTTCTCAGTCTCTCTTTCCCAATGAATTGTAGAGCACAGTACAGAAACAGACCCTGCACCATGCCAACAGTGATGCCTATGTATCTAATCCCATTTTGCTAGCATTAAGCCTATATCACTCTACGTCCTTCCAAAATGCCTTTTAAGTATTGTAATTGTATCAGTCTCTACCACTTCCATTAACAGCTCTTTCCATACATCCACTACTTCCTTTGTGTAAAACTTGCCTCTTTGAATCCACTCACATTAAATCTATAGTTCAAGACTCCCTTGCCCTGGTGATAAAGATTCTGATGAACCCTATCTATGTGTTCCAGTGAAAGTAACCCCAGTTGGTCAAACCTCTCGTTATAACTATAGCCCTCCATCCCAGGGCGACATCCTGCTGTGTCTCTCCTGCACTCTCTCTGTTGGGACCATATCTTTCCTAGTGTGGTGACCAGACCTGTACACAATACCTTGTGTGTAGCCTTACCAATGTTTTGTACAACTCAGACATGACATTCCAATTTTTATCGTCTCAGCCTATGAAAGCAATCTGCGCCTTGTAAGGCATGAAAATGCCCGACGCAGGCCTCTCATGGTCTGAGTCGACGTTTCCCCCCCCCACACATGAAAGCAAGCAGGCCATATGCCTCCTTCAAGGCCCCATCAACCTGCATCACCTCTTGCATGGAGCTATGCATTTCGACCCCAAGATTTCCCTGTATATCAATGCTCCCGTGGTCTCTTCAATTCACATTATATGTCCTACCAGAAATTGTCCTCGCAAAGTGTAATACCTCACACTTAGAACACTGTAGGAACTCAGTAGGTCAGGTAGCATCTGTAGAAGGGGAAGAAACAGTTGATGTTTCGGGCCTTAATCTTCTGGCCCAATCTACTAATAAGGAAGGGTGAAGAAGCCTGAATAGGAAGGTGGGGGGAGGGAAAGGAGTAATGAGGTAGAAGGTGATAGGTGAGTTGGGGTGAGCATATGGTTGAAGAGAAGATTTAAATTTTTTCAGGGAAGAGATACCTCAAAGAAACTTCACAATGGAACAGCAAATCAGAAACAGTGGACAACAGAGAACTAGAAAAGAGGCCGATGGAGAAAGGCACCGAGTAAGAGGGAATTTTAGAATCTGTTTACAATGAGACAAGAAGATATAGCCAAATGGAAAGATAGCAGAAAGCAATAGGTAAAGTGGGAGAGAAGGGAAGAGAGATAACAGAGGGAAAATACCATTTTTGGGATACAGTTTGAGTGGAAGAGGACTGTATTAGAGGGAAGCAGAGAAGGAGAGGGAGGGCAAGAAATGTGGAAGCAAGGGAAGGGAAAGAGGATGAGAATATGGAGGGAAAAGTGAGGGATGGAGCGAGCATTTTATTAAGAGGGTCAGGGGCAGAGTCAGGTAGAGATAGAGTGTGAAATAAAATGAGGGAGTGGGGGAGAGAGGGGTAGAAAGAGGCAGAGAGACTGAGAAAGCAAACCGTTAAGGAGTAGTAAGCAATGTATTGATTTGTGTGATTCTCATAGCAAAGGAGTTTTGCCAAAATGGTCCCCACTTGTAAAATACTGAAGGTCAATGGTCAAAGTCTAACCTAACACTATAAAAGGAACTTGTAAGAATAGCCTGGTTTGGTTTGAAATGCTGAATGAGTCAAGCACTGACATTTAAAAGACACTTATTCCTGAACCTGCAAGAGTTCCGATAACAACTCCCAGCACAGCGTAAAGTTTTTGAGACAGAGAGGCTCAGTATGAATGAGAGTGATTGAAAAGATTTAAGTCATATCCTAATGCACAAAGGAATGGATTGTTCACAATAGAAGATGGTAACTACCTGTTGTTTGCAAAGAGGCTCCCAGCACAGCCACCTCTGACTGTGCAAATAAACTATTAATAAGGTTTGTGACTTTTTCAGATTCTCCAGGCAAAGAGGTCATATAAATCTTGGGGAATTTAATGCTTCCTTACTTTAACACCTGGGGTGTATGGGGTGTCCAGGGTGAAGTAACACCTCTGGTGAAGGGGGCTTGTCATGTCTGGGGCAGCTCACTCATCTTTGGTCCCCACCTGACACTCAGCTCTCCTCTGTGACTCCAAATAGCAGTTTGCATGTGATAGTGGCCACACCCCAGTACTCTGCTCTGAAAACGGGGCTAAACCAGGATAGGGAAGCTGGCCAGCCTCATACCTTGGTGCGTTAGGGACATGGCTATCCTAGTCTGCGAGGTCAGCTCTGGTGGACTGGGCAAATGAGATTAACGGTGAGGTCCAATGGCCAGGAAGGCAGTACAGTAATGCTCCATGGAGAGCAAAGAGCATGACAAGGCACCGAAGAAGTCATGGTCATCCACTGCAACCAAGGAGGCTTGGACTTTCGATGCCGAGAGAGTGCAACTCCCCCAGTTTAACAGCATTTCCACTTTAAAAACCCTCCCACACAGATTTCCTGTCATTGTTGGACACAATGGACAACCACCATTTTAACACCTAATACTCATATATAAAAAACGTAGCAGTAGCTCCAGCAAAATTGAAAAGAGACTCAACTACAAAACATAGCCATGTGACATGTAAAAATGCTGATTATTTTAAATGACTATTGGAATCTCAAAAAAAAAACAGATTAAAGCTTTTGAAAGTAAAGTCACAGTCAGTAAAAGGATTCAGGAAGCAAGTAAGCAAGTTATTTAGTAGCTTTAAGACCAGTTCACTAGAGAGTGTTTTGAAAACTGTGTGAAAACCTGGACAAAAGGCACACTGGTCTTCTGCTACATACAGAAATCTGGTGGCCTAGAAGAGGAAGCGATCTCAACTGGATGTTTGAGTTGAAAGGTGAATTGCAGGAGTGCTTTCAAAAAAATAGTAACCATATAACCACATAATAATTACAGCACAGAAACAGGCCAACTTGGTCCTTCTAGTCCGTGCCGAACATTTACTCTCACCTAGTCCCACCGACCTGCACTCAGCCCATAACCCTCCATTCCTTTCCTGTCCATATATCTATCCAAGGTTTCTAGTATCCTAGTAGGCCAGGTTTTGCTGAGTGCTTTGAAGATGAAGAATGGCTGCAGAAACCAGCCTACTTACCAGACACTTTTCCTCTGGAGAAAATGTTTTGACTCCAATTGACAAGATCCTTGGATTTAAAAAGGAAACTGAGTCTTTGGAAAAATTATGCTGCAAAAGGAAATCTTGAAATAGAGTGCTGCCAGGATAATCAAGGACACGACCCACCCAGCCAACACACTTTTCGTCCCTCTTCCCTCCGGGAGAAGGCTCAGGAGCTTGAAGACTCATACAGCCAAATTTGGGAACAGCTTCTTTCCAACTGTGATAAGACTGCTGAACGGATCCTGACCCGGATCTGGGCCGTACCCTCCAAATATCCGAACCTGCCTCTCAGTTTTTTTGCACTACCTTACTTTCCATTTTTTATTTTCTATTTATGATTTATAATTTAAATTTTTAATATTTACTATCGATTTGTACTGCAGGGAGCGGGAAGTGCCGAATCAAATATCACTGTGATGATTGTACGTTCTAGTATCAATTGTTTGGCGACAATAAAGTATAAAGTATGAAGTATTGAAAACCACCTGGACAAATGGCAGAACAAAATGTTTTCCTTCCTTTCAACATATGTGTATGACAGGGTTAGGGATCTTTCTCTGATCCTTCTGCTCAGCCTGAGAACTTGACTTTGAGATAAGAGAAAGAACTTTCTGAGTTGCACTCTGATCATGCACTCAAGATTAGATTTTCTGACCTGCCCCCGGACAATTTCTGGATTTCTATGAAAGAAGAGTATTGTGCCAATTATTGAAAAGCAATGAACATTTTGCTGCTGTTTTCAACTTCTTACACATGTGAGCAAACTTTTTCCTGTTTAACAAGCATCAAGAGCAAGGATAGAAATCGTCTCATTTCAGTTGAAGGTGAAATCTGAGTGTACTTATCTCAAATTCAACCCAGAACTGAGGAATTCATTATGTTTACCTTATGAGTTTTTAAAAAATTTATGAAAGGGAAAGAGATTAATTTCAAGAAAGGTAAGCTAAGCTTAACTATCTGTTTTTTTTCAAGAAAGGTTGGCTAAAATTTCATTCTCTGCTCAAAAGAGTATTGACAATTATTTTTGGATTATTATATCTACAACTTAGAGTATAAATTGGATAGATACATGAATGGGAGAGGTCTGGAGGGTTATGGACTGGGTGCAGGTCAGTGGGACTAGTGGAGTAATGTTTGGGCATAGACTGGAAGGTCTGAATGGCCTGTTTTCTGTGCTGTAGTATTCTATGGTTCTATGGTTCTACTTACTGATAATGCTAATGTACCATGAGCTCTAGGTATAATAATTTTTACGCAGGGGTTCCCTGAGACCTGAAAATTATTTCAAGGGTTCCTCTAGGGCAAGAAGGTTTGGAAAGGCTGCTCCAACCTCTCACCTTCAAGTTCATGTTTACTGTCATCTGATTGTACACATATACAACAAAATGAAATAACGTTCCTCCGGACCACAATGCATCTACAAAACATATATCACAAATAGCACACAAAACAAAATATTACCACAAATAAGTTAATAAAATATAATTCAAAATGCATGGTGTGGAGCACAGGTGAACAGCAAGCAGCTCGCTTTCCTAGTGATGAGACCTCAGTGGTGACAAAGTATTCATTAGTCTCACAGCCTGAGGGGAGAAGCTATCCAGTCTAGCAGTCCTGGTCCTGATTCTCCTGTACCTCCTTCCTGAGAGTACTGTGTCAAAGAGATTGTGGGATGGTAGGGGTCCTCAACGATGCTTTGGAGCAAGAAGGCTGCGAGTGGAATGGCTAAGGATTCCTGGAGCAAAGGCATTTTACTACTCGGGGTAAAAGAGAAGCAAGACTGCGCAGGCATGTGACACCAATCAGTAGAGCGGGAAGAGTTTAAAAAGCAGACTGCCATATCCAGTGGGCAGCATTCGGAGCGGGCAGCGGAGTGATAGGGCTTTGGCTCAATGGGCTTAGGCGGTAACAAGGTGAGGTAGGTTTGCCTGTGTTAATTGCGTAAAAGAAGTAGTGTGTGTGTGAGGCCGGTTTTCCGTGCTCGGTGTCAGATGTGGGAGGTCCTGGAGACTCCCAGCCTCCTGGACGGCCATATCTGCACCAGGTGTGTCAAGCTGCAGCTCCTAAGGGACTGCGTTAGGGAACTGGAGATGCAGCTTGATGACCTTTGTCTGGTCAGGGAGAGTGAGGAGGTGATAGAAAGAAGTTATAGGCAGGTGGTCACACTGGGGCCACGGGAGACAGACAAGTGGGTAACAGTCAGGAGAAGGAAGGGCATGAGTCAGGTACTAGAAAGTACCCCTGTGGCTGTACCCCTTGAGAATAAGTACTTCTGTTTGAGTACTGTTGTGGGGGGTGGACAGCCTACCTGGGTGAAGCAATAGTGGCCGTGCCTCTGGCACAGAGTCCGGCCCTGTGGCTCAGAAGGGTAGGGAAAGGAAGAGGAAGGCAGTAGTGATAGGGGACCCTATAGTTAGGGGGTCAGACAGGCAATTCTGTGGACGCAGGAAAGAAACTTGGATGGTAGTTTGCCTCCCAGGTGCCAGGGTCCGGGATGTCTCAGATCGTGTCCAAGATATCCTGCAGTCGGAAGGAGAACAGCCAGAGGTTGTGGTACATATTGGTACAAATGACATAGGTAGGAAAAGGGAGGAGGTCCTGAAAACAGACTACAGGGAGTTAGAAAGGAAGTTGAGAAGCAGGACCACAAAGGTAGTAATCTCAGGATTACTGCCTGTGCCACACGTCAGTGAGTATAGGAATAGAATGAGGTGGAGGATAAATGTGTGACTGAGGGATTGGAGCAGGGGGCAGGGATTCAGATTTCTGGATCATTGGGACCTCTTTTGGGACAGGTGTGACCTGTACAAAAAGGATGGGTTGCACTCGAATCCATGGAGGACGAATATCTGGGCCGGGACGTTTGCTAAGGGTATTGAGGGAGAGTTTAAACTAGAATTGTTAGGGGGTGGGAACCGAACTGAAGTGTCTGGGGAAGAGGCGGTTGGCTCACAAATTGAGAAAGCTTGGAGACAGTGTGTGAGGGAGGATAGGTAGGTGATAGAGAAGGGATGCGCTCAGACCGATGATTTGAGATGTGTCTATTTTAATGCAAGGAGTATTGTGAACAAAGCGGATGAGCTTAGAGCGTGGATCAGTACTTGGATCTATGATGTGGTGGCCATTACAGAGAGTTGGATGGCTCAGGGACAGGAATGGTTACTTCAAGTGCCGGGTTTTAGATGTTTCAGAAAGGACAAGGAGAGAGGCAAGAGAGGTGGGGGCGTGGCACTGTTGATCAGAGATAGTGTCACGGCTGCAGAAAAGGTGGACATCATGGAGGGATTATCTACGGAGTCTCTGTTGGTGGAGGTTAGGAACAGGAAGAGGTCAATAACTTAACTAGGTGTTTTTTATAGGCTGCCCAATAGTAACAGGGATATCAAGCAGCAGATAGGGAAACAGATCCTGGAAAGGTGCAATAATAATAGTTGTCGTGATGGGAGATTTTATTTTCCTAAATATCGATTGGCATTTCCCTGGAGCAAGGGGTTTAGATTGGGTAGAGTTTGTTAGGTGTGTTCAGGAAGGTTTCTTGATACAATATGTAGATTAGTCTACAAGAGGAGAGACTGTACTTGATTTAGTATTGGGAAATGAATCTGGTCAGGTGTCAGATCTCTCAGTGGGAGAGCATTTTGGAGATAGTGATCGTAATTCTATCTCCTTTACAATAGCATTGGAGAGAGATAGGAACAGACAAGTTAGAAAAGCACTTAATTGGAGTAAGGGGAATTATGAGGCTATCAGGCAGGAAATTGGAAGCTTAAATTGGGGACAAATGTTCTCAGGGAAAAGAATGGAAGAAATGTGGCAAATGTTCAGGGGATATTTGTGTGGAGTTCTGCATAGGTACGTTTCAATGAGACAGGGAAGTTATGGTAGGGTGCAGGAACCGTGGTGTACAAATGCTGTAATAAATCTAGTCAAGAAGAAAAGAAAAGCTTACAAAAGGCTCAGAGAGCTAGGTAATGTTAGAGATCTAGAAGATTATAAGGCTAACAGGAAGGAGTTTAAGAATGAAATTAGGAGAGCCAGAAGGGGCCATGAGAAGGCCTTGGTGGGCAGGATTAAGGAAAACACCAAGGCATTCTACAAGTATGTGAAGAGCAAGAGGATAAGACGTGAGAGAGTAGGACCAATCAAGTGTGACAGTGGGAAAGTGTATATGGAACCAGAGGAAATAGCAGAGGTACTTAATGAATACTTTACTTCAGTATTCACTACGGAAAAGGATCTTGGTGATTGTAGCGATGACTTGCAGTGGACTGAAAAGCTTCAGCATGTAGATATTAAGAAAGAGGATGTGCTAGAGCTTTTGGAAAGCATCAAGTTGGATAAGTCACCGGGACCGGATGAAATGGACCCCAGGCTACTGTGGGAGGTGAGGGAGGAGATTGCTGAGCCTCTGGCAATGATCTTTGCATCATCAATGGGGACGGGAGAGGTTCCAGAGGATTGGAGGGTTGCGGATGTTGTTCCTTTATTTGAGAAAGGGAGTAGAGATAGGCCAGGAAATTATAGACCAGTGAGTCTTACTTCAGTGGTTGGTAAGTTGATGGAGAAGATCCTAAGAGGCAGGATTTATGAACATTTGGAGAGGTATAATATGATTAGGAATAGTCAGTATGGCTTTGTCAAGGGCAGATCATGCCTTACGAGCCTGATTGAATTTTTTGAGGATGTGACTAAACACATTGATGAAGGAAGAGCAGTAGATGAAGTGTATATGGATTTCAGCAAGGCGTTTGATAAGGTACCCGATACAAGGCTTATTGAGAACGTAAGGAGGCATAGGATCCAGGGGGACATTGCTTTGTGGATCCAGAACTGGCTTGCCCATAGAAGGCAAAGAGTAGTTGTAGATAGGTCATATTCTGCATGGAGGTTGGTGACTAGTGGTGTGCCTCAGGGATCTGTTTTGGGGCCTTTACTCTTCGTGATTTTTATAAATGATCTGGATGAGGAAGTGGAGGGATGGGTTAGTAAGTTTGCTGATGACGCAAAGGTTGGAGGTGTTGTGGATTGCGTGGAGGGCTGTCAGAGGTTACAGCAGGACATTGATAGGATGCAAAACTGGGCTGAGAAGCGGCAGATGGAGTTCAACCCAGACAAGTGTGAAGTGGTTCACTTTGATAGGTCAAATATGATGGCAGAATATAGTGCAGTGTGGAGGATCAGAGGGATCTTGGGGTCCGAGTCAAGTCAAGTCAAGTCAAGTCACTTTTTATTGTCATTTTGACCATAACTGCTGGTACAGTACACAGTAAAAATGAGACAACGTTTTTCAGGACCATGGTGCTACATGAAACAATACAAAAACTACAATGAAGTATGTAAAACAACACAAAAACTACACTAGACTACAGACCTACCCAGGACTGCATAAAGTACACAGAACAGTGCAGGCATTACAATAAATGATAAACAAGACAAAAGGCACAGCGGAGGGCGGTAGGTTGGTAGTCCGATGGCTTGAAGGAAAAACTGTTACATAAATAAACATCTGTACTCCCACTAAGTATTTTGTTGGAGTCGGATGTAGTCCAATTTAGTGTCCATTGGAGAGCAGAATGGACGGGAGACCCAGCCGGCTAGGGCTTGCTCTTTTCCTGGCATGGACGCCTGCCCGCTCGCCTCGCTTCAGCTTCCTCGCACACCGCTTACGACGTCCCCACCTCTGGCCACCGGCATCAGGCGACTCCGAGGACTGCGGGCCCGATTCCCTCAGCAAGCCGAGGTCACGGAATTGAACCAGCAGATCTTCATGAAGGTTTTTTTTTGGACAATCTCTGTATTGCAGCAGTATCTGGCGATGGTAGATAGTTGCTCTGTTATCCATTGCCTTAAATCCTAATTGTGCCTTAAAATTAAATTAAAAAACCAAATTAAAGTAGCACCAGATCCAAAAGGCTGCTGCCGCCGTGCCGTGCCGCCTGCTGTCCACAGGACATGCAAAGCAGCTGCGCAGGTTGACTCTGTGGTTAAGAAGGCTTACGGTGTATTATCAATCATGGAATTGAATTTAGGAGCCGAGAGGTAATGTTGCAGCTTTATAGGACCCTGGTCAGACCCCACTTGGAGTACTGTGTTCAGTTCTGGTTGCCTCACTACAGGAAGGATGTGGAAACTATAGAAAGGGTGCAGAGGAGATTTACAAGAATGTTGCCTGGATTGGGGAGCATGCTCTATGAGAATAGGTTGAATGAACTTGTCCTTTTCTCCTTGGAGCGACGGAGGATGAGAGGTGACCTGATAGAGGTATATAAGATGATGAGAGGCATCGATCGTGTGGATAGTCAGAGGCTTTTTCCCAGGGCTGAAATGGTTACCACAAGAGGAAACAGGTTTAAGGTGCTGGGAAGCAGGTACAGAGGAGATGTCTGGAGTAATTTTTTTACACAGAGAGTGCTGAGTGCGTGGAATGGGCTGCCAGCAACAGTGGTGGAGGCGGATACGATAGGGCCTTTTAAGAGACTTTTGAATAGGTACATGGAGCTTAGAAGAATGAGGACTATGGGTAAGCCTAGTAATTTCTAAGGTAGGGACATGTTCGGTACAACTTTGTGGGCCGATGGCCCTGTATTGTGCTGTAGGTTTTCTATGTTTCTATGTTTCTATGCTTCAGGCCCTTGGTATACAATGTTCCCATAAATGTCACAAACAGAGGGAGGGAGACCTGGTGATCCTCTCCGTGTTTTTCACTATCCTCTGCAGGGTCTTAAACCTGTGCACTGTTCATTATGATACCCCTGCCTAAGAAAAACAATGTTGACTATCTATACCTCTCATCATCTTGGGCGGTACAACACTGTAGTGGTTAGCGCAACGTTATTACAGCTCAGGGCGTTGGTGTTCAGAATTCAATCCTTGCCCTGTCTGTACATTCTTCCTGTGACTGTGTAGGTTTCCTCTGGGTGCTCTGGTTTCCTCCCACAGTCCAAGGGCATACTAGTTAGTGGGTTAACTGGTCATGAGGAATTGTCCTGTGATTAGGTGGGTCACCGGGTGGCACAGCTCGTTGGGTCGGAAGAGCCTGTTTTGTGCTGTAACTCTAAATAAATAAAAATAAATAATCTTGTAAACATTCATTACGTCACCCCCCCAGCTCCTTTGCTCCAGAAACAGCGAATCCAGCATGTGTCCTGATGAAGGGTCTTGGCCTCAAACATTGACTGTTAACTCATTTCCATAGATGCTGCCTGACCTGCTTTGTTCCTCCACATTTTATGTGTGTTGCTCTGGATTTCCAGCATCTGCAGATTTTCTTGTGTTTACCAGCCTATTGAAACACTGCCCATTACTAAAGCCTCCAATCCAGGCAATGATCTGTTCAATTTCTCTCCAGTATGCCATTTACTACTTTTGGTGTGGTGACAGTCTGCACACAGTACTCCGAAAGTTTTCTAAAGGTTGCAACATATTGCTCCGACTTTTATATTCTATTTCCAAAACTTTGAAAACCTCTCTGTCAGAATCAGAATCAGGTTTATTATCACCGGCATGTGTCATGAAATTTGTTAACTTAGCAGCAGCAGTTCAATGCAATACATAATATAGAAGAAAAAATAAATAAATAACAGTATATGTATATTGAATAGACTAAAAATTGTGCAAAAACAGATATATATTAAAAAAGTGAGGTAGTGTTTAGGAATTGGATGGCAGAGGGGAAGAAGCTGTTCCTGAATCGCTGAGTGTGTGCCCTCAGGCTTCTGTACCTCCTGCCTGATGGTAACAGTGAGAAAAAGGCATACTCTAGGTGCTGGGGGTCCTTAATAATGGACGCTGCCTTTCTGAAACACTGCTCCTTGAAGATGTCCTGGGTACTTTGTAAGTTAGTACCCAAGATGGAGCCGACTAAATTTACCACCCTCTGTAGCTTCTTTCAGTCTTGTGCAGTAGCCCCTGCATACCAGACAGTGATTTAGTTGGTCATATGCCCTTTTCACCAACCAGTGTGTGTATTTGCAACTTTCAGGGAAAAACGCACTTGAATTCCACGTTCCCTCTGTCCTTCAACATTTCTTAGTTTAATGTATATGTCCTACCCTGTTCTACTTCGTAAACTACAGCACCTCACACGTGTCAGGATTAAATTTCATCTGCCAATGTTTGGTTCATCTTTCTATCTGATCTCAAAAGTCTTCCTTGCCATCTACAATGTCAACAAATTTTATGTGATTCACAAGCTTACTAAACAACCTCCAATATTTATATCTAAGTTACAACTTTCATTCTATTTTATTCAGAGATACAGAATGGAATAGGCCTTTCCAGCCCTTCAAGCCACACTGCCCAGCAACCCACAGATTTAACCCTAAGCCTAGTCACAGAAGAATATACAATGACCAATCAACCTACTAACCGGTATGTCTTTGGACTGTGGGAAGAAACCCACACTTCCCACAGGACCCAGCCATGAATTACCTGAGCTCCTTCACACTCAGAAAAACTTTAAAGACTGGCTGAGTTGGGTCTGATGCCTTGAGATTGTGCACTGTTCAATTTTCCAGCAAAGAGTCGATGAGCACATAATCTGCAGCATTCCTTCCTCCTTCCCACCCACTAAATCAAAGTTCAACTTGCCACTGCACGGAGCATCTCAGAGAATAGTTTATGGTAATTTTAAGACTCTATTGAGAAAACAGCTTTTTCTTCCTGCACCTAAAAGGTTATCACTTACAGGGTCATTGCTGGGAAATAATACCCAGCTTGGCAAATCTCTTTCGAGCTGCTCTGCCTCCTCATTTAATGTGATGGAGATGATCTTGGTGGAAGGCTATTGCTATTTATTGAAACCGTTTCTGAGGTTGCAAAGTGGTTGCAGTAGCAGTGTGCACGATGAATCTGTGCTCTCAGTAGATACACATTAAGTTCCTGCGCTTCTCCTGCTGCTCTGTTGCAACTGTGATTGATGATCATTCATATTATTGATCTATAGAATGCATTCCCTGACCAGTTTAACAAAACTCCATTATTTTTCCTCTACTAACTGTGCAATAATTCTTTATCCATTTCATTTAAGAGAATTGCAAGCCAGGTTACTTTCAGAATGGCACAGAAGGCAGCTGGATGGTCGTTGGGCTGGAAAAGACAGAGCTGGTCCGTAAGGGAACGGGGAATTGGGAGAAAATCTGAGTTTTCCACTGGGTGACAACAACCATTTCTTAGCACATATTGGTATTAGTTTACAATTATCACGTGTGCCATGAAAAGCTTGTCTTGTATACAATTCATACAGATCAGATCATACAGTGCATAGAGCCAGAACAACGTAAAACAACAATTAAGTTTGTTTATTATGATCTGATTGTACATTCATACAATCAATTGAAACAATGTTCCTCTGGCCCATGGGGACCCCATAAATCATGTACCACACACAACACATAACTAATATATTACCATAAATTAATGAATAAAATATAATTGAAAATGCATGTAGTTCGTGGTACAGGTAAACAGTAAGCAGCTTGCTATCCTAGTGATGAAACCTCAGTGGTGGCAGGGTACTTATTAGTCACTAACAATGCAGAGCAAAGTGTTAAAGCTGCAGAGAAAGGGTGCTATGGTAGCATAGTGGTTAACGTGATGCTCACAGTGTCGGAAGTTGGAGTTCAATTCTGTCGTCATCTGTGAGGAATCTGTACGTCCTCCCCATGAAATGTGTAGGTTTTCTCTGGGCCCTCTCAGTTCCTTCCCACAGTTCTCATACTGGTTAGTAGGTTAATTGGTCCTTGTAAATTGTTCTGTGATTATGCTAGTGTTAAATGGGGGGCGTTGTTGGGTGGTGTGGCTCCAAGGGTCCGGAAGGACCTATTCCACACGGTAATCTAACTAATAAAGTGCAGTGCAGGTAAGCAAGAAGGTGCAAGACATTAATGAGGTATGTTGTGAGTTCAAGAGTTCATCTTATTTGCAAGAGGTCTACTCAAGAGTCAGATAACAGCAGTGTGATAGTAGCATTCCTGAGCTTGGAGGTACTGTATGTGCTTCCAGGCTTTTGCACATTGATATCGCCCTTGTATCCCAGGACTATCCTCCATACTGTCAACAACTCCACCAACTTCATGTCATCTGCAGTTTTGTTCTTCGTGCCTCCTACATCTGCAACCAAATCAATCATGTTTATGATGAACAGCAATGGTAGCAATGGTTACAGCACCAAACCTAGTGAAACAGCACTTCACAGGCATCCAATCACATGAACAGCCTTGTACCATCACCTTCTGGCTCCTATCGCCAAGTCAGTTTTGGATCCAATTTGCTCTGGATTCATGTACCCTGACATTTTGAACCAGCTGACCTGTGTGCAACATTGTCAGGGGTCTTTTTGGTCCATGTGAAACATGCCATCTGCACTGCCCTCATCAATACACTTCGATACCTCATCAAAAATTTTAATCAGATCGGTTAGACAAAACTTTGCTGGCTATCTCTGATCAGTCCCTACCTTTCTAAGCAATGATTAAACCTGTATCTCAGAGGTTTTTTCCCAAAACTTTCCTCCTACTGATGTTGGAGAAACTCAGTCCTTTCCCACGCTTAAGCCTTTTGAGTGTTGGCAACATCTCTTAAATCTTTTCTACCTTTCACCAGAACATCACATCAGTTAGCAGTTAGTACAACGCTATTGCATCTCGGGGCACTCAAGTGTTCAGATTTCAAGTCTGGTGACAAGTGTAAAGAGTTTGTACATTCTCCCCATGACCTTGTGGGTTTCCCCTGGGTGCTTCAGTTTCTTCCCAAGTTCAAAGACATCCTAATTAGGTAGGCTATTTGTCATAGTTAATTGTCCTGTGAGTAGGCTAGGGTTAAATAAGTGGTTTGCTGAGCAACGTTGGGTCAGAAGGGCCGTGTCGCTAAATAAAATAAACAAAATCTTTGTTAAGTATGCAAACACGAGGAAATCTGCAGATGCTGGAAATTCAAGCAACACACACAAAAAATGCTGGTGAACGCAGCAGGCCAGGCAGCATTTATAGGAAGAGGTACAGTCGACGTTTTGGGCCGAGACCCTTCATCAGGACTAAGCCTAGGGAGAAAGAAAGGGGGAGTGGAGCCCAGAGGATGGAGAGCAGGCAAGGAATTATAGTGAGAGGGACAGAGGGAGAAAAAAAAGAGGGAGAAAAAAGGAATAAATAAACAAACAAACAAACAAACAAATAAATAACTAAATGAGGGATGGGGTACGAAGGGGCGGAGGGGCATTAACGGAAGTTAGGGATGCCAATGTTGTCAAGTACGTGGCTTTTGACTGAAGAAATGAATGGCTGGACTTGCCTAGTACTTTCATGCAGGTGTGTTTATTCAATGTGTTAAAAATCTAACTTCTTGGTACGAGGTCAAGAATTGTTGCAGATCGCTTCCACCTGTGCTCGAACCTCTCCATGTCCCAGCTGGTAGCCAAGGTATCTGATTTCCCTTTTTGCCCACTCACAGTCTATAGATTAAAGATGAGACCGGCACCATAAATATTCCCCAGAACCCTGCACAGAGGGTTCAAATGCTCTGACCACATCTGGCTGTAGGCAACCACACCATCTAGGTAGGCTGCAAAGATGTTCTCATAACCTTGGAGCACTCAGTCCATCGGCTGCTGGGAGGTTACTGGTGCATCACAAAGACCAAAGGGAATCACTGTGAAGGCAGTGAGGGGTTTTGGTTGGTCATCCAGGGGAGCCTGCCAGTAGGCTTTGCTAAGGTCCAGAGTAGTAATGTAATTTGCCCATTCAATCCTTTCTAGTAGTTCATCAAAGCGGGACATATGATAAGCATCAAATAAAGAAATAGCATTCAACATCTGGAAATCTTCAGAGTACAGTTCTTCTTGGGGGTGATAACAATAGGACTGCTCCACTCACTATATGAAGGTTCAATGACTCCCAGCTTCAGCATGGACTGAATCTCATCCTTCAGGCCCCCACAATTCACTCTGGTGCTCTGTAACAGTGTTGGTGTACTGAACACTGATGGAATATTTTAAGACCTTTGTCAGCCCTGGTCTCTGCTGGACCAGCTGTGGAAGGTCAGCAAACACCTTCTGCTGCACCACTGGTTGGTAGCCATCAAGATGGGAGAGGTCAACCTTCTCAGGCCCCTTCAAGCCTCCATGACCCATTCAGAGTCATCATCAACGGGTGCATCATCAGTGGAAATATCAACAGAGTCAGCAGAACCAGCATATTTCACACAGCTGGCACAACGTTCTAGGCCTTTTGGTTCCTCCCTTGCACAGACTAGCATTCAAGTCAGGCAGAGATCTTAACCTGGTTATTGCATTGGTTTTAGAATGAGTCATGACAAAATAAGAAACAACACTATCCATTCCTAGATTAACTGATGGATTTGATTGGCTATTTCCCATCCTCAGTAAATCATGTAACACAGGCAAATCTCTGTCCAGAATCATGTCAACTGGTAATTTCTCCAGCACCCCCACTTTCGTTAAGCCTTATGATTATCTAGCTCAATAGTGAGTTCTGCCAATGACCCATGTTAGGGTGTTTTTGGGGTTAGAACATAAAATAAAATTTGCCTTCAGTGACCAACCTTCAGATTTGAATATGCACTGAAGATTAAATCTAAAATAAGAATTTGAACAATGGGTAGACAATGCTGATTTAAATTAATTATTTGTGCATGTTTGGGTATCTGTAGTATGGGTGTGAAGAGGGAGATGTGAAAGGGGTTGTAGTTCAAAGGAAGCATTGTAAGTATGGATTTGTTTGAATTGTCCTGAATTCTTCTTTGATCTTTAGCACATAAAATGTTGTGTCGTGCTGGGCCAGGCAGACCTCTTTCCACCAAAGGGTTCTCCACCGGACACCTGCTGTATCTCATTTTGTTGAATAAAGAAGCTGCTTCATAACCATCAGTCCTTTTATCAGGTGACTTCATTCATGCAGCAACAGCTTAGACTTCCACTCGCCATATTGGATGGTGGTTGGTGCCCGAAGTCAACACCAAAGGCAGGAGCATGACTTTTCTTAACAAATGACAGTGAGCTACCAGAATTGAAAAGAAATTTAACAGGTTTTCCATAAACTCTGACTAATATAAACATGGGCTCTTTCTCCTCACATTCTGCTTGATTTCCGTTACCATACTCACGATCATTACAGTCATTATCATCATCATCATCATCACATTCTCCCTCTCTTGGTACACAGCACATTTTGTACCAATTGACAATTGACAATTTGGGCTTCTTGAGAGGACACAAAGAGAACTTATAACCTGACTGCTGACAATGGTAGCAAATAAAAGTTTTAGAATAACCTACCAAAGGTTCTTTGCCCTTATTCCTCCCATTCCCTAATTCCTCAGAGTTACCCTGAGAGACCTTTGGTGTGTTAGAGTCTTTGTTGCTTTGGAATGACAACTGTGATGTCACCCCACCCCCCGTCACTCCGTGGGCATCAAGCTATTGCAGAGCAAGTTGGGTCACATTGAGTGCATACGCTGGCTTATGCTCTTGACCCTATGTTCTGGTGTCTGGAAATAGTACCCACAGTGGCAGCTCTAAAACAATGGCCTCACCAATCTCCTCCTTGGACTTCTGCTCTGGTCGAATCCATCACTGGTAGAGACTCTTCTGTTGATGATACATCTCAGTGGTTAACTCCCCTGGCGGTTGAGTACTGGAACAAACGCTTCGGCAATAGGTTTCGGCCCAGGTATCAAATTGAGCCAGGATAGTTGTTGGACCTCTTCACCCATTGCTGTGTAGGCTTTGAGAGCTTTACCCGTCAGTACTGGTACGAGTTGGCAGGCCCACTCCTCCCCTGGCTATTGCCAGATCCAGGCCATCCTCTCAAACCTGAGGAGATAGCTTGCAATATCATCAACTTGTTGATAACCCGTATCTTGGGTTATAACCCTTCTGCAGGCTTTGGAGCTCCTTCCTAAAAGCATTAACTCTCCTCCGCTGGGCAAACAAAATGTCTCTGAACAGATTTTCCAGTGAAGGCTTGGAGAATTTGGCTCGGGATTGAATTCTTCCTCCTCTGAGGTCTCCACCGTTTCCAATTCATTCTTCACCTCAGGGATGGTTCCTGACTTGGGACTGCGGTCTTCTTTGTGTTAAACATCCTTTGCGACTGCTCATCTCACCACTGCTACCACATGTTACGTACATGGGTTTTGGTCAAAGAAACGAATGCTTAGATTTGTTTAGCACTCCTATGCAAGGGTGTTCATTTGGTGTGTTAAAAAATCAAACTTTACATTTTAAATTTACATTTAAAAAATCAAATGAGCAAAAATAGGGAAAAGAAAACTGCCAATATTTACAAAATGGTATCTGGCAGAAAACACAGTTATTATGTCCAGTGAGAACTCCTGGCGACTCTCTCTGCCACGGAGAACGATGAACCCCATTTACTCGGCACTAGGACATACCATCCTTAATTACTCACAAAATTAACTTTATACTACATATGAATCAGAATATGATGCACCCCACCATGTGGTTACAATCACATTACAAAATGAACAGATGTATCTACCTTAAGTACAGTATACAACCAATATATACACATCCCCTATTATTAAAGAAATGGAATATTTCTCTGTGTATGACAGGAAAGGCACCATAATGACAATCCATTATGAGAATATACCGGGGAAGATATTAAAGTGTGAACGCTCAGTGCAACGACAGCAGAATGACAAGGCAATGTTGGTGTGTGTGTGTGTGTGTATGTGCGGGTGTGTGTACAGAGTGTGTTTTACTGAGCGTTCACCGTCACAATCTTTCTTGTATTGTAGTGACTAGAACTATAATAACCTAAAGTTATGGCTTAAATTAGCTTTGGATAGAGTTCTAGCATGACCTCCCTACTATGATGCCTGTCACTATATTTTTAGATCCAATTTTTCCTTAAATCCCAAGCTTTTTTATTGGTCAGCTTGTCACTTGGGGCCTTGTCAAAGGCCCTTGCTAAAAGGCATGTAGACCACATCAGGCACACTACACTTAAAACGTCAGTATATTTTTAACTCCTTAAAACGTCTATCAAGTTAGCCTGTCCTGGGCTTCCCCTTTGTTGTTTGTCCTTGGATAATCTATTCCTTTCTAAATGAAGGTTTAGACTGTCCTCCGGAATTGGTTCCAGTAATTTGCTTATCACAGATGGTAAACTGCCTGTAATTATTCAGTTTATCCCTTCCTCCCCCTTTGCACAACGACACATTAGCAGTTCCCTTGATCTTCTGGCACTATTCCTGTAGACATGGAGGATGGAATCATTTTGATCAGTGTCTTGGCAATTTCCTCTCTTGAAAAGCCTGTGACATGTTTCATTAGACCTGGGGATTATTTTCTTTCAGAGATGCTAAATGACTTGATATTTTCTTTCCTGCTGGGTATATCCCGTCCAATACACTGCACTCTTCCTGCTTAAACACAACATCGCCGTAATCTCCTCTGTAGGAGCAATATGTCTATTTTCTGTCTGTCTTTATTGTATTTTTTGTTGCATAATTATTAAGGGTCATTTGTCATGTGGGCTGAAGTGCGGCAGAAATGAAGAGTATCGTTAAACACAGGAACTTACATTTTGTCTTTAGTCAGTTTTAAGTCTGGATAGAGCAGGGGGTAGGTTGGGGGAGAAAGGTTTTTCTATTGACCGCTTTGTTTAGTTACTTCTAACTGCTAACATTTAAACATGCTAAGACTGCTAACACTTAACTATGTTTGAATACATTTAGACTGCTTATTTTATTATATTGTTAGTTTTAGTTTCATTTTTTTTAACGTTACAAGATTTTTGGAGTGCGTCGTACAGTGTCAACCCCCCCGCCCCATGCTTAGTCTCTGAGCGGTTTTAGTTTGCTTTAAAGTAACCGCAGCACCACCCTTTGTGAAGGAGCTGCAAAATAATCATGAAGGGTCTTATCCACATTGTCTTCTGCCTCACACTGCTATTAGAACTGGTTTATTGTTGTCACGTGTACTGAGATACAGTGAGATACAATCATACACAGTGTATTGGAGTAAAACAAGATCGAAAGAAAACTAACAATGTAGAATAAATTATACCTGCTACAAATTGCAGTGCAGGTAAATAATAAGGTGCGAGGCTATGTACACTGTGAAGTGGAAGGTGTGGTATATCATATTTTGGACCAATAATATTACAGCAGAGTAGAAGGGACCCATTTAATAGTCTTATAACTGCAGGGTAGAAGTTGCCCTTCAGACTCATGATACATGCTTTCAGGTTTTTGTACCTTCTGCCCAGTGGGCGAGGGGAGAAGAGAGAATGTCAAGTGAGGGCGGTGTCTTTAATTATGCTGGTTGATTTACTGAGGTAGCAAGAAGTGTAGAGTCCATGGTGAGTAAGTATTTCTTTACCGTCTAGCTCACCAAGTTGCCAATAATACTACTTGAGTAGGAAAGTACAGCCCAGTGTTCACTAGTCTGAGTAACTTGGCATGCCTACTTGACTAGGAAAATACAGCCTGGTGTTCACTGGTCTGAATAACTTGGCATGCCGACTTGACTAGGAAAATACAGCCTGGTGTTCACTGGTCTGAATAACTTGGCATGCCTACTTGACTAGGAAAATACAGCCTGGTGTTCACTGGTCTGAAAACTTGGCGTGCCTTCTTGACTAGGAAAATACAGCCTGGTGTTCACTGGTCTGAATAACTTGGCATGCCTACTTGACTAGGAAAATACAGCCTGGTGTTCACTGGTCTGAAGAACTTGGCATGCCTACTTGACTAGGAAAATACAGCCTGGTGTTCACTGGTCTGAAGAACTTGGCATGCCTACTTGACTTGGAAAATACAGCCCAGTGTTCACTGGTCTGAATACTGGTCTGAATAATTTGGCATGTCTACATGGACTGTAGAACTTTATCAGGCAATTTGTCTTTTAGGAATCAATTCTAGCTCCTCTTTGGACCCAATTATCCATCAAATGGAAAGGGGGGTTGGAACTGATAATAAAACAAGCAATGTCAGAATATTTGGACAAGTAGGAAAATCATGTTTGACAAATTTATTTGAGGATATGATAAGCAGGATAAATAAAGGTGAATGAGTGACTGTAGTGTGTTCATTATTAAGAAGTTTACTGACAAGATGATGGTATTGGAGGCAATATTCACTACTTGATGTACTCTCTCAGAAATAAAACTCAATGAAAGACAAGTCTCGCCATTCAGACACAAGAGGTATGAAGATGCTGTGGTTTCACATTAGGTGTCAACATTAGGGTAAGTAATCTGACACAACAATTTTTTACTTTGACTTCTTTTGTACAACCGAATCTCAGAGGATGATATAATAATTGTTTCTGGAGCAGGGAATTAATGTTTTGGAGGGATAAAATCTTAGACCATAAGACAAATCCATAAGACAACGGAGCAGAAGTCGGCCATTGGGACCATCGAGTCTGCTCCGCCATCTTATCATGAGCTGATCCATTCTCCCATTTAGTCCCACTCCCCCGCCTTCTCACCATAACCTTTGATGACCTGGCTACTCAGATACCTATCAATCTCTGCCTTAAATACACCCAATCTTGTGTCTTCACCTCGATGCCTGAGACGTACTTGTGTCCTGAACATGGATGAGGCAGAGTTAAGTTAGACACTGGCAACTTTTTTATTTGAAGGTCATTTTTGGGGGAATTAGTAAGAAAAAAACACTTTCTTGGGGAAAAAATGACCAGCTGCACATGTTACATGCAGCTGAGCAGTAGGAATCGGAATTGGTTTATTATGGTCACTAGTATGGAAATACAGTGCAAAGTTTGTCTTGCATGCTCTTCATATAGATCAAATTACTACACAGAGCACTGAGGTAGAACAAGTTAAACCAATAACAAAGCAGAATAAAGTACAGTAAGGCGCAAGATCATAAAAAGGTAGATTGTGAGGTCAAGAGCCTATCTGATGTACAAGGAAACCATTCCATAGTCTTACCACAGTGGGGTAGAAGCTGATAGTACATGGTTTCAGGCTTTTGTATATTAGAAACATGGAAACAGAAAACCTACAACAAAATACAGGCCCTTCAGCCCACAATGCTGTGCCAAACATGTGCTTACTTTAGAAATTACCCAGGGTTACCCATAGCCCCCTATTTTTCTAAGCTTCATTTCCCTTTCCAAAAGTCTCTTAAAAAACCCTTTCGTATCCACCTTCACCATCGTTGCTGGCAGCCCATTCCACGCACTCACCACTCTCTGCGTAAAAGACTTACCCCTGACATCCCCTCTGTACCCACTTCCAAGCACCTTAAAACTGTGCCCTCTCATGTTAGCCGTTTCAGCCCTGGAAAAAGCCTCTGACTATCCACATCATCAATGCCTCTCATCATCTTATACACCTCTATCAGGTCAACTCTCATCCTCCGCTGCTCCAAGGAGAAAAGGCCAAGTTCACTTAAACTATTCTCATAAGGCACGTTCCCCAATCCAGGCAGCATTCTTGTAAATCTCCTCTGCACCCCTTCTATAGTTTCCACATCCTTCCCGTAGTGAGGTGACCAGAACTGAGCACAGTACTCCAAGTGGGGTCTGACTAGGGTCCTGTAAAGCCGTAACATTACCTCGCGGCTCTTAAACACAATCCCACAGTTGATGAAGGCCAATGCACCATATACCTTCTTAACCACAGAGTCAACTTGTGCAGCAGTTTTGAGTGTCCTATGGACTCGGACTTCAAGATTCCTCTGATCACCCACACTGCCAAGAATCTTACCATTTATACTATATTCTGCTATCATATTTGACCTACCAAATTGAACCACCTCACACTTATCTGGGTTGAACTCCATTTGCCACTTCTCAGCCCAGTTTTGCATCCTATCGCTGTAAACTCTGACAGCCCTCCACACTATCCACAACACCCCCAACGTTTGTGTCATCAGCATACTTACTAACCCATCCCTCCACTTCCTCATCCAGGTCACTTATAAAAATCACGAAGAGTGGGGTTCCCAGAACAGATCCCTGAGGCACACTATTGGTCACCAGCCTCCATGCAGAATATGACCCGTCTACAACCACTCTTTACTTTCTCTGAGTAAGCCAATTCTGGGTCCACAAAGTAAGGTCCCCTTGGATCCCATACTTCCTTATCTTTCTCAATAAGCCTTGCATGGGGTACCTTATCAAATGCCTTGCTGAAATCCATATACACTACGTCTACTACTCTCCCTCCAACAATGTGTTTAGTCACATCCTCAAAAAATTCAATCAGGCTTGTAAGGCATGACCTGCCCTTGACAAAGCCATGCTGACTATTCCTAATCATATTATGCCTCTCCAAATGTTCATAAATCCTGCCTCTCAGGATGTTTTTCAACAACTTACCAACCACTGAAGTAAGACTCACAGGTCTATAATTTCCTGGGCCTTCTCTACTCTCTTTCTTGAAGAAAAGGAACAACATCTGCAATCCTCCAATGCTCCAGAACATCTCCCGTCCTATTGATGATGCAAAGATCATTGCCAGAGGCTCAGCAATCTTCTCCCTTGCCTCCCACAGTAGCCTGGGTTACAACTCATCCAGTCCCAAGACCTATCCAACTTGATGCTTTCCAAAAGCTCCCACACTTCTTCTTTCTTAATGTCTATATGCTCAAGCTTTTCAATCAGCTGTAGTCATCCCTTCATTCGCCAAGATCGTTTTCCGTCGTGAATACTGAAGCAAAGTATTCATTAAGTGCCTCCACTACCTCCTCTGATTCCATACATACTTTTCCACTGTTACACTTGATTGGTCCTATTCTCTCATGTCTTAAACTCTTGCTCTTCACATACTTGTAGAATGCCTTGGGGTTTTCCTTAATCCTACTTGCCAAGGCCTTCTCATGGCCACTTCTGTCTCTCCTAATTTCATTCTTAAGCTTTTTCCTGCTAGCCTTATAATCTTCTAGATCTCTATCATTACCTAGTTTTTTGAACCTTTCATAAGCTTTTCTTTTCTTCTTGACTGGATTTTCAACAGCTGGTTCCTGTACCCTACCTTTCCCTGTCTCATTGGAATGTACCTATGCAGAACGCCATCTGAATATTTGCAACATTTCAGCTGTACATTTCCCTGAGAACATCTGTTCCCAATTTTTGCTTCCAAGTTCCTGCCTGATAGCTTCATATTTCCCCTTAATCCAATTAAACACTTTCCTAACTTGCCTGTTCCTATCCCTCTCCAATGCTATGGTAAACGTGATAGAATTGTGATCAGTATCTCCAATATGCTCTCTCGCTGAGAGATCTGACACCTGACCAGGTTCATTTCCCAATATCAGATCAAGTACAGCCTCTCCTCTTGTAGGCTTACTCAGAGAGTGGTTGGTGCGTGGAATGCACTGTCTGAGTCAGTGGTGGAGGCAGATACACTCGTGAAGTTTAAGAGACTACTAGACAGGTATATGGATGAACTTAAGGTGGGGGGGTTATATGGGAGGCAGGGTTTGAGGGTCAGTGCAACATTGTGGGCTGAAGGGCCTGTAATGTGCTGTACTATTCTATGTTCTATGTTCTATGAAACCTACCTGAACACACCTAACAAACTCCACTCCATCTAAAACTCTTTGCTCTAGGGAGATGCCAATCAATATTCAGAAAAATAAAATCTCCCACCATGACAACCCTGTTATTATTACACCTTTCCAGAATCTGTCTTCCTATCTGTTCCTCGACGTCCCTGTTACTATTGGGTGGTCTATAAAAAACACCCAGTAGAGTTATTGATCCCTTCCTGTTTCTAACTTCCACCCACAGAAAGTCAGTATACAAACCCTCCATGACTTCCTCCTTTTCTGCAGCCGTGACACTATCTGTGATCAGCAATGCCACGCCCCCACCTCTTTTGCCTCCCTCCCTGTCCTTTCTGAAAAATCTAAAGCCTGGCACTCTAAGTAACCGTTCCTGCCCCTGAATCATCCAAGTTTCTGCAATGACCACAACATCATAGCTCCAAGTACTGATCCACGCTCTGAGCTCATCTGCTTTGTTCATGATGCTTCTTGCATTAAAATAGACGCATGTCAAACCATCGGTCTGAGCGCATCCCTTCTCTATCACCTGCCTATCCTCTCTCTCACAGTGTCTCCAAGCTTTCTCTATTTGTGAGCCAATAACCCCGTCCTCCGTCTCTTCAGTTCGGTTCCCCCCCCACCTAGAAATTCTAGTTTAAACTCTCCCTCAATACCCTTAGCAAATGTCCCGGCCCAGATATTCGTCCTCCATGGATTCGAGTGCAACCCATCCTTTTTGTACAGGTCACACCTACCCCAAAAGAGGTCCCAATGATCCAGAGATCTGAATCCCTGCTCCTTGCTCCAATCCCTCAGCCATGCATGCATCCTCCACCTCACTCTATTCCTATACTCACTGTTGTGTGTCAGAGACAGTAATCCCAAGATTACTACCTTTAAGGTCCTGCTTCTCAACTTCCTTCCTAACTCCCTATAGTCTGTTTTCAGGACCTCCTCCCTTTTCCTACTTATGTCATTGGTACCAATATGTACCATGACCTCTGGCTGTTCATCTTCCCACTTCAGGATATTGTGGACACGATCAGAAACATCCTGGACCCTGGCACCTGGGAGGCAAACTACCACCCGTGCATCTTTCCTGCATCCACAGAATTGCCTGTCTGACCCCCCCCGCTAACTATAGAGTCCCCTATTACTGCTGCCTTCTTCCTTTCGCTACCCTTCTGAGCCACAGGGCTGGACTCTGTGCCAGAGGCATGGCCACTGTTGCTTCCCCAGGTAGGCCATCCCCCCCAACAGTGCTCAAACAGGAGTACTTATTGTTAAGGGGTACAGCCACATGGGTACTCTCCAATCTCTGACTCCTGCTCTTCCCTCTGCTGACTGTTACCCACTTGTCTGTCTCCTCAGGCCCCGGTGTGACTACTTGGCTGTAGCTCCCCTCTATCACCTCCTCACTTTCCCTGATATTCTGCCTGATGGGAGAGGGGTGAAGAGAGTATGTCCAACAGGTCAGTCGGTATCTGTGGAAGAGATTAAACAGTCAATGTTTTGAGCCTTCATTGGGACTTCCAATATTTTGTGTGAGTTGCTTTTGATTTTCAGTTTCTAAAGAATTTTTTGTATTTTGGAGGTTAGTCCAGAGTGGGTGGAGTCTTTGATTATTTTGGCTGCTTTATAGAGACAGTGAGAAGTATAGACAGGGTCCATGGGCGAGTATGAATTTTTTTAATATCTACCTCACCGTGTTACCACTAAAACTGTTTGAATAGGAAAACACATCCAATGTTACATACACAAAATACAGGAGGAGCTCATCATCTATGGAGGGAAATAAACAGTCGATGTTTTTGGCCTAACACCCTTCATCAGGGCCTTGACCCAAAAGCAGTGACTGTTTATTTCCACCTCCCCACCCCCACCCCCATTGCTGCTGTTTGACTTGCTGAGTTCTTCCAGCATTTTGTGTGTTGCTCTGGATTTCCAGCATCTGCAGAAACTCTTGTGTTTATAACTTATAGCCCAATGTTTACAGGTCCAAACAATTTGACATATCTGCTTTGATTTTAGAACCTATCAGGAGACTTGTTTTTTGAAGCATTCACTTCCAACTGCATCTACATCCATCAGATGGATGTTTACAGCTGAGGGGTTGATGTGGAACCGGTCAAGTGTGTTTAACTTGACATTGAACACACTGGCAGGATGGCACACTGAGAGCTGGAATTGTTTGCAGTGCCCAGCTGCCCACCCATACTTAGCAACTAAGCTCTCTCATCCTGTTTTCACTCAGCAGCTGCCCCCTAATCAGTCTTCCCTGTATCCACGCACAATTGCCAAACAGTTGGTTCGTTGGCCAATCCGAGCAAAGTTTCAGGGATGAGGATGTTTAGTTTTGGGAGGTATGTCACAGAGCAAAGAAAAACAATACCTGAGTTTTAAACCAGAGGGTGTTTCAAGACTGTGTGATAATAATAACAAATGTGTTAATCTGTCATACGAAATTCTTTCTCAACTGCCTTTGTAAAGGCCTAACCCCAATGGATCAGCGCCCCTTGTTAAAATAGAGGATTAAATTTCATATAAAGATGTCATTTGGTGATATCACAGTGAATAGCTCCAAATAGTCAATGCCTTTTAAAAGTGAGGGGCTGATAATACGCCTATTATATTTTCCCTCTGAAGCAAAGGGGAGGCTCTTGGCAAGAATACATCCCTTCTAACATCTTTCTTAGGCAAATTCCTTCAGTGGATAATGGCACCAGAGTGTCTTTTCAGAACCTGTTTTGAGAATGTGAGATTCAAAACTGATTATGAATGGATTAGTTACAGGATTCTGGCTGGGCCAGGCATTTCATTAATGCATTCACAGGGAGCTCCTCTGATTTTTTTTAAAACACAGAAATTAATAAACACAGGATATTCTGCAGATGCTGGAAATCCAGAGCAACATACACAAAATGCTGGAGGAACTGAGCAGGTCAGGCAGCATTAATGGAAATGAATGAAGAGTCGATGTTTCAGGCCAATACCCTTCATCAGGAAAGAAATTAAAATCTGCCAGTGACGATGAAAAATGTGTTTTGTTTATTAAGGCCCACTCTTTCCATCTGATCTCACCAAGCTAGACTGTTTATTATTGTTATAACCTGTGTTTGTCTCTATGCTTGATTTTTAGTTCTTGAATTTAATTTCTTGAGGTGAAAAGGGATATTATTGAGTCATTTTTCATATGTGTGTATGTGCTTCTTTCAAATTGTATACTCTTTGAATAGGAGAGTATAGCCTAGTGTTCACTGGTCTAAACAACTTGGCGTGCCTGCTTTCACTTCAGAACATATCAGGAGACATAACTTTTGAAGGGATCACTTGTGACTGCGCTTGGGGCCTAATTATTTGTACAGATGCCTCAACAAAAGTTGCTCATGAAGGATCAGTTCTGAGGGGGCCTTTCAGAGAGAGAGAGAGAGAGAGAGAGAGAGTGCAGTGCAGTGGGTCTCTCCTTTGAGTGATTTTCTTGTTAATTACCCAAATATTTAAAGGAAAAAAATTCCTTTCTGTGATTCACAGCTTTGATACCCTGCTGTAACTAACTGATTTTCTTGACTCATTTGGAAGATGGTCTGAATATATCTGCGGGGAGGACTGATTATTGTTGAATCCCTTTACATTTAGTGATGTTCTGTTTACATTCAGGGAATAGACGTCAGTGGGATCAGCATACAGTAGGATATTTGTACCATAGCTGGGATCAGCATACAGTAAGATATTTGTAGGATGGGTCCACGTGACAGAGCTGCTGCAATCAATCTTCTCCCCTGCTATCTGATTAGACAAATTGACTTGTAATGGCCAGAATTTCTGCTACATTTCTGCTACAGCCTCCCCGCTCCCCGCTCTGATCCCAGCTCTCATCCGTGCCGGGTCTTTACCATCCCCTCCAACCTTCAACTGTCGGAGGCAGAACGCTCTGTTCTCAGTAAGGGCCTCACGTTTGTCCCCCTTCGCCCACACCTCAGCAAGTTCCGTGTTCGCCACGATGCAGAAATTTTCTTCCGCCGTCTCCGTCTCCGAGCCTACTTCTTCGGCAAGGACTCTTCCACCCCCACCGATGACCCCTTCTCCCCTCTTCAACCCTCCTCTTCTTCATGAACACCCCGCTCTGGTCTTCTGCCTGCTCTGGATCTCTTTATTGCTAACTGCCGACGGGACATCAACCATCTCGACTTTACCGCACCTTGTCCCCATTCCAACCTCACTCCTTCGGAACGCTCTGCTCTCCACTCCCTCCGCACTAATCCTAACCTTATTATTAAACCCGCCGATAAGGGGGGTGCTGTTGTAGTCTGGTGTACTGACCTCTACCTTGCCAAGGCACAGCGACAACTCGCGGATACTTCCTCTTATTTACCCCTCGATCGTGACCCCACTAAGGAGCACCAGGCCATTGTCTCCCACACCATCACTGACTTTATCCGCTCAGGGGATCTCCCATCCACTGCTACCAACCTTATAGTTCCCACACCCCGCACTTCCCGTTTCTACTTCCTACCCAAGATCCATAAACCTGCCTGTCCTGGCCGACCTATTGTCTCAGCTTGCTCCTGCCCCACCGAACTCATTTCTGCATACCTCGACACGGTTTTATCCCCCCTTGTTCAATCCCTTCCTACCTATGTTCGTGACACTTCTCACGCTCTTAAACTTTTCGATGATTTTAAGTTCCCTGGCCCCCACCGCTTTATTTTCACCATGGATGTCCAGTCCCTATATACTTCCATCCCCCATCAGGAAGGTCTCAAAGCTCTATGCTTCTTTTTGGATTCCAGACCTAATCAGTTCCCCTCTACCACCACTCTGCTCCGTCTAGCGGAATTAGTCCTTACTCTTAATAATTTCTCCTTTGGCTCCTCCCACTTCCTCCAAACTAAAGGTGTAGCTATGGGCACCCGTATGGGTCCTAGCTATGCCTGCCTTTTTGTTGGGTTTGTGGAACAATCTATGTTCCGTGCCTATTCTGGTATCTGTCCCCCACTTTTCCTTCGCTACATCGACGACTGCATTGGCGCTGCTTCCTGCACGCATGCAGAACTCGTTGACTTTATTAACTTTGCCTCCAACTTTCACCCTGCCCTCAAGTTTACCTGGTCCATTTCCGACACCTCCCTCCCCTTTCTAGATCTTTCTGTCTCTATCTCTGGAGACAGCTTATCCACTGATGTCTACTATAAGCCTACTGACTCTCACAGCTATCTGGACTATTCCTCTTCTCACCCTGTCTCTTGCAAAAACGCCATCCCCTTCTTGCAATTCCTCCGTCTCCGCCGCATCTGGTCTCAGGATGAGGTTTTTCATTCTAGGACGAGGGAGATGTCTTCCTTTTTTAAAGAAAGGGGCTTCCCTTCCTCCACTATCAACTCTGCTCTTAAACGCATCTCCCCCATTTCACGTACATCTGCTCTCACTCCATCCTCCCGCCACCCCACTAGGAATAGGGTTCCCCTGGTCCTCACCTACCACCCCACCAGCCTCCGGGTCCAACATATTATTCTCCGTAACTTCCGCCACCTTCAATGGGATCCCACCACTAAGCACATCTTTCCCTCCCCGCCTCTCTCTGCATTCTGCAGGGATCGCTCCCTACACAACTCCCTTGTCCATTCGTCCCCGCCATCCCTCCCCACTGATCTCCCTCCTGACACTTATCCTTGTAAGCGGAACAAGTGCTACACATACCCTTACACTTCCTCCCTTACCACCATTCAGGGCCCCAAACAGTCCTTCCAGGTGAGGCAACACTTCACCTGTGAGTCGACTGGGGTGATATACTGCGTCCGGTGCTCCCGATGTGGCCTTTTATATATTGGCGAGACCCGACGCAGACTGGGAGACCGCTTTGCTGAACATCTGCTCTCTGTCCTCCAGAGAAAGCAGGATCTCCCAGTGGCCACACATTTTTATTCCACATC